>NW_027133774.1:0-12630 GCF_026122565.2 Emydura macquarii macquarii
GACTTTCCCTTGGTCAATCTTGAGTTGGTCGAACACTCCTTGAGCCTCCGGATAGCAGGTGGAGGAGGCTGCACTGGCGGAGGAGCGTTGTCAGTGGGGCTATCTGGTCTGAAAAGCCAGGCATATTTGCCTACCATATTTGCTATTCTTTCTGCACATCGGGATGGTTTGTTCCTGTACCCTCAATAACGTCTCTTTAAAATACAACCAGCTCTCTTGGATTCCTTTTCCCCTCATATTAGCCTCCCAGGGAATCCTGCCCATCAGTTCCCTGAGGGAGTCAAAGTCTGCTTTTCTGAAGTCCATTGTCCGTATCCTGCTGTTCTCCTTTCTTCCTTTTGTCAGGATCCTGAATTCGACCATCTCATGGTCACTGCTGCCTAGGTTGCCACCCACTTCTACTTCCCCTACCAAATCTTCCCTGTTTGTGAGCAGCAGTTTTGTGTTCCAGCCCCCTCATCATTTTTGTTGCCCTCCACTGGACTCTCTCCATCTTGTCCACATCCTTCCTGTAGTGGGGGGCCCAAAACTGGACACAGTACTCCAAATGTGGCCTCCCCAGTGCAGAATAGAGGGGAATAATCACTTCCCTCCATCTGCTGGCAATGCTCCTGCTAATGCAGAGTTGGAGCCTTACAGTTCTCAGTGGTGCACAGCTCCTCTGGTCCTGTCTAACCCCAGTGTGTTCCCATGATGGAGCCAGCATGGCCATGATTGGCACCACAGGAGTTCTGCCCGTCGGTAGGCGGTAGCAGCTTCCTCTCGCTGTAGGTTACCTGACGTCCTGAGGAGAGGGCTCTGGGTCTAGCAGAGCTGTCTAAGGTAGCTGGGGCAGGCTGGGCACCTGTGCCCTGAGAACTAGTCCTCTCGGGGCCTGCCCTGTTACAGTCAATTTTGGGGACCCTCTTTGTAACAGGTCCCCTCCCTTTCTACTGCTGGGTGCAGCTGGCAGCAGCAGAGCTGTTTCTGTCCTGCAAGGCCACGTGTGGGGTCCCTCCTCGTGGACCGTTTGACAGGCCCAGGCCCAGCTTCAGTTCTCTGTGTGCCCTGGCAAACCCCCAGCTGGCTTTGCACAGTCTCAGTGCCCCTGGCTTGTGAGTGGACTCTTTGTTTGCCCAACCGCCCTGCCTCCAGGGGCCCAGTGAGCCTGGTGCAGTAGCTTTGCTGATGCTGGTCCCAGCTGGGCTTAGCCCATGTAAGAGCCATAAAACCTTTCCTGGGGAAGGGTCCAGAGGTCACTGCTGGGGCCTGGCTCTTTGCATCTGGCCTGTGTGTGCATCAGTGAGGTGGCTGGTTTGCAGATGGTTATAAACTCATAGACTTGGTCAGGAGTGACCATTGTTATCATCTAGTCTGACCTCTTGCACGCTGCAGGCCACAGAACCCCACCCACCCGCTCCTGTCACAGATCCTCACCTCTGGCCGAGTGACGGGTGTCCTCAAATTATGGTTTAAGGTTGTCAAGTTACAGAGAATCCACCCTTGACACGACTTTAAACCTGCAAGTGACCCGTGACCTGTGCTGTAGAGCAAGGCAAAATCTGAGCAAGGGGAAATTCCTTGTCGACCCCAAATCTGGCAAACAGTTCGAAGCTGAGCATGTGCGTGTGAGACACCATGTACACCTTTATGGTGTGATTGTGTATCATTCCTGTTTAATCTTCCAGTGTAACTGTGTGTTGTTTAATGCAAAATATGTCATGTGCGGTGTTTTTGGAATGCACATGACACACCGAACATTATTGTTATGGCAGCATGTTTCCTACAATGTTGTGTGTGTGTTGAGGCTTTGCTATGTAATATTCACAGATGCGTGTCTCATATTGTTTGGATATGTAGGTCCAGCAAACACTAAAAGCAGAGATGTGATTCACACCTCACTAAGGCATGCGTAAAACAACCCAGCTCTTCCAGGAACAATAGACTGACCTGAGCATCTGATAGGGTGATGCTCTTTGACTCAAGGGGAGGAAACCATGCCAGACATGGCCGATCACCTGACCCCAGAGGCTGGCGAGGGTCATCAGGTTAAAGGAAGAGACGTTTTGGTCTCGTGTCCTCTCTCTTGCAATCCATCTACAAGACAACATCAAGACTGCGCACGAGGAGTTGGGGTGGGGGGGAATCTGGTTGTGGGCCGATCAGCTAGCCTCTGGTGAGAACCATCTAACAGTGTAAGTTTAGAATGTGATTCCCTTTTATTTCTTCCTGATCTAATCTAATTTATATTGCTCTGGGTTATAACCACTTAAGATCTTACTGTACTTAATACATGTATTTGTTTGTTTTATCTAAAGCGGTGCATGTGGTTTGAGTTTGCGTGTGGAGACTTCGTTCAGAGTGACAGAGTTGGTGCATATCAATTTCTTTGATAAATTGACTATCCAATGAGCTTGCAGAATCTAGTGAACTGTGTAAGAATTCAGTTCCTAGGGATGCATCTGGGACTGGAGATATTGGCCGGGGGTCACGCTATTGCATGATCCCGTGAGTGGCCAGCCAGAAGCACTCACTGGCTAAGGTAAGAGATGCTGGCTTGCAGGAGTCTGTGCGTGGGCTGACCCAAAAATGGGGTGTTCACACGGTGAAGCAAGTGCTAGTTGGGGTTTAGGAGTGAGGGGTTGGGGTGACACAGCAGTACAGCAGTCCAGATTGCAGAGGGGAATGTCACAGTGGGCAAGATCCGCCAGCCAGACACCTGGCAAAGAATTCTCTGTAGTAACTCAGAGAACCTCCCCATCTAGTTCCCCATCACCGGCCTTTGGAGATATTTGCTGCTAGCAGTTACAGATCATCTAGATGACGTTGTACATGCCTTTGATGGCAATAAGCACGTTTTCAGGGGTGGCAGATTTTCCGGGTTTATGTCCCACATATCCTTCCCCAGGAGTTAATATTTTCATTGCAGAAACATTTATTTTAATCAAAAATGGCTTTTCAGCGGACACAAAAATCTGGTTACAATTGCGTGTCCCCTCTGCCTGGTGCCCAGCTGAACACACTCTGATGGGAACATTGTTATGGCCACCTCCCTCCCGATGCTGACTCGAGCTCCTCCTGGATTTTCCTCTGGGTCCTCAGGGGCATAAGAAACTGTAGCAACAAACATGATGTCACCTCATGTGTTTTATTTGAAATAGACTGTCTGATTACCAGCCCTTATCTAACAGAGAGAAACAATGAACAGGGGATGTACACAGGGGTTTACTTGGGTTGTTAGTGGATTTTATGCCTTACACAAGGACAGTGCTGTGCATTTTCAGATGCTGTGCATCCTCCTCTTCCCCCACCATAGGGTGAATGTTGAGCCGACACCATGGAGAAATATACCATCGTACTGCGTGTATTGGTGCTTAACGTGGAGAGGGACAGAGCTGTCCTCAACTTCACTTTCCTGGGCATTGTGTTACATGAACACAGCATGGGACCGTAAACACCTGCAGTAACTCTTGGCAGATTATCTACGTATTTTCCACATTAGAACTGATACTTCAAATGGGAGTTTTCAACTTCATTTGAATGGGGGCAGATTGGTTAAATCACCAGGCAGCATTGAAAAACCTCAGTTTAAATTTTTATCTTGGAGTCTCTGCATGATTCTGTGAAAACCACATTTACTGATGGCTTTTCTCAAGGCTGCCTTGACCTCCCTGTTTCTCAGGCTGTAGATGAGGGGGTTTACCAGGGGAGTCAGGACCGTGTAGCAGAGAGAGAACACTTTGTTCAGGTCTCGCAGGGCGTCACCTCTCAGTAGCAGGTAGACGATCATTAAGGTTCCATAGAAAACTGTCACCACGATGAGGTGAGAGGAGCAGGTGAAAAAGGCTTTTTGCTTCCCGGTGTTGGAAGGGATTCTCAGGATGGTGGCGATGATACTCATGTAGGATGTCAGGGTTAGCAGGAATGGAGGCAGGGTGAATACACAGATTAGGATGAAATCCATCAGTATGACCAGGTGTGTGTCACTGCAGGAGAGTTCCATCAGTGGGATGGAGTCACAATAGAAATGGTCGATTTCATTCGGGCCACAGAATATTAACTGTGATAGGAATAAGAAAAGGATGGTAATAGCCAGACAACCGTTTAGCCAGGACCCAGCAGCCAACTGGAGACAAAACCTGGTGTTCATAAGAGTTGAATAGTGCAGGGGTTTACATATCGCTAAATACCGGTCATAAGACATCGCTGCTAGGAGATGGCATTCGGTAGCTGCCAGAAAACCAAAGAAGTACAGTTGTGTGAAGCAGGCACTGACTGAGATGACTTTGTCCCCAGTCAGGAGACTGGCCAGCACCCTAGGCAGGATGGCGGAGGTGTAGCAGGTCTCCAAGCAGGACAGGTTCCCCAGGAGGAAATACATTGGGGTGTGAAGGTGCCGATCAGTCACAATAAGCACCACAATGAGGGTGTTTGTGGCCATAGTTGTGATGTAGATCACTAGGAACACCAGGAAGAGAAGAATTTGCAGGTTTTGGAGTTTCCCAAATCTCAGAAGGATGAATTCCAGGACAGCGGTTTGGTTCTTCCAGTCTGTGTCTGCCATGGGCTGAATCTAGGAACAAGAAAAGGAACTGTGCAATTGAATCAGAAGAACGTAGAGTTAAAAGTTAATCAAGTCTTGTGAATTATTTCCAAAAATATTCATAAACTCCCCTTCCTCTCCCTACCACAGACTGAATTTTAAGGCTAAATGTTGACTTAAGAGCAAATTGCCAGGAGGCTCAATTCGAGAACAGATGATTTGTACCCATGCAGACCATCGTCTGCCACATCAGATCAATAACTACTGTAACAACAGTCCATTGCTCTGGTAGCTAAGTACTAAAAAGGCAGATTAGAGCATTTTTTTATCTGCTCTCGTATCCCATCTGGTGACGTACAGGAGCTTAACAATGATGTTAAATGCTTTATTTCATTTCTGGCAATGGCCAGAATCATGCCATACCTCAGGAGTCAAAATCAATAAATACAGCAACGGAAATCTGGCAGTGAGATTTACAGTGCAGTCTAATGTCCTTAGGCACCGATCTCCTGTGAGAATTACAGTAGAACCTCAGTTACGAACACCGCGGGAATGGAGGTTGTTCATATTCTGAAATATTCCTAACTCTGAACAAAACCTTCTGTTTGCCCTTTCAAAAGTTTACAACTGAACGTTGATTAATATAGCTTTGAAATTTGACTATGCAATAGAAAAATGTAGCTTTTAACCATCTGAATTTTAACACAGTACTGTGCTGTATTTGCTTTTGCTCTCTCTCTCTCAGCTGCTGCCTGATTGCGTGCTGCTGGGTCCAGACGAGGTGTGAGGCTAACCAGGCAGTTCGTAACTCTGGTGTTGGTAAGTCTGAAATGGAAAATAATCTAACTATATATCCTGGTGTAGTCAGCATTTCAGTGTCTGGTAGGAAAAGGAACAATTTTCACCTCTTGCACGAGATGCATTTATTACATAAGTTATGAAGTGAGGTAAATTCTTCCTTAGTTCATGGGTGGTGATAGTGATGTGCTGAGGGACTGGCCAGAGCTTTTTCTGTTTCACAACATTTGCTTTGTAGCAGTAATAAAATGCAGCTCTTTGGAGGGAGGATCTTGGGAAGGGGCAGAACCAGGCTGACATTCAGTCCTAACCAGGGAGTGTCCCTCCCGGCTCCATAACAACTGTGGGATGATAATACAGGAAGAGACACTGGGTGGTAAAATATGCTGTCCCTGAACTCAGAGTCTAGAATGAATGTGGCGTGTGTGATCTTGGCTAGTAAGATTCCATCTCCACTCGCCACCCGATTGGGACACCCTGAGCCAGACCCTCAGCTGGTATAAATCAAGGTAGCTCCCTTTGTGTGTCGGCAGGCAGATCCCCAACTGAGAACCTGTCACAAGAGCTGTATGTCAATCTGCATCTCTATTAAATGGTGCTATGGACACCGACTGGCGCTGATGGGGGAAGGTGCGGTTAAAACCGTTAACATTCACCTGAAGAAGTGCTTGGAGAAGCTCAAAAGCTTCTCTCGTTCACACACAGAATTTGGTCCAATAAAAGCTATTACCTCACCTGCCTTGTCCCTCTACTCCTCCCAAAGCACATTCACGGCCCTGTCTGGAAGGTGGGAGAGAAACGCTGTCGGGGAGTCGGTGCTCACCTGTCACCCCAGGGCAGCCCCAGCCTGAATCGATGAGCTCCTGCTTCTCCGGGTTAGACGCCAGGAGCCAGGATCCGCAGCTGAGGTTCTTGTGTCTCCTCTTCCTGCAGAAGCTGGGTTTTCTCAGTGCAGAGACCTGCAGTTCCATGAAGAGATGAGCAGGTGCATTGATCTACCTTTGGAAAAGGGGCTGCCCTTCGATTTGTGTAAATGCTGCCTCTGTATCAGTGTTTGGTCCTCCCGCTTCTCAATATGGTTCCACTTCAACCTTTCTCCCATTTGGTTAATTTCGTGTCTCCCAAGCTTAGTGGCTTACAACGCCCGGTGGGACGTGTGCAATGGGACTTGCATTTTTTTTTTTAAGTCTAATGATCTGATGTGAAATGTATTTGAGATGATGATGAAACACCAGCTTAAATTTTTGACCGATGCCTGTCCAAGCTGATGGCCTGTTATAATACAATTGCACCGTCCCTTGATTAATATTCACTGGATGCTGCCACGTAGTGGGCCATTCCAATAAATAGCTGCCCATATCTCATCCTTTCAATCTACTTCCACCTGTGGCCATCTTACAGTCTAGCTTTCCCATTAGTCTACTGGCTACTGAAACCTTTTGGTCATTGCTCAGTATTTCTGACCCCCCCCCCCGTTTATTTCCTCTACCCTTCTGCCAGCTAGTGTCAACTTAATAAAATCATAGAATCATAGAAGATGAGGGTTGGCAGGGACCTTAGGAGGTATCTAGTCCAATCCCCTGCTCAAAGCAAGACCAACCCCAACTAAATCATCCCAGTCAGGGCTTTGTCAAGCCAGGCCTTAAAAACCTCTAAAGATGGAGATTCCACCACCTCCCTAGGTAACCCATTCCAGTGCTTCACCACCCTCCTAGTGAACAAATTTTTCCCAACATCCAACCAGGACCTCCCCCACCGCAACTTGAGACCATTGCTCCTAGTTCTGTCACCCGCCACCACTGAGAACAGCCTAGATCCATCTTCCCTGGAACCCCCTTCAGGTAGTTGAAGGCTGCTATCAAATCTGCCCCCTAAGGTCTTTTTCTGCAGAACTGCTTCCTAGCCAGTTGGTCCCCAGTCTGTAGCAGTACATGGGATTCTTCCCTTCTCAGTGCAGGACTCTGCATTTGTCCTTGTTAAACCTCATCAGATTTGTTTTGGTCCAATCCTCCAATTTTCCTAAGTCACTCTGTATCCTGTCTCTACCCTCCAGTGTGTTTGACTCTCCCCCCAGTTTAGCATCATCTGCAAACTTGCTGAGGGTACAATCCACCTTATCATCCAGACCATTAATTTCCCAGAATGACAGCCTGTTGCTGTGTTTTCCTCCAGTGGATTTTTCTTGGTGTAGCTGCCTCTTTCCCATTCTTGGCTCCTATGTCACGTGGTGGCCATTATTTAGTGTAACAGCCCATTTCTCACTCTTTAACGTCTGCTACTGTACACATAGAATTCATTACACAGCATAGCGGTCCTCTTCTCTCCAGTGCTCTGTGCTCAACACTCTACACGCCGTTAGACAGCATCACCCCCCAGTTCCACTTCCCTCTGTTGGTCATTTGGCAACAGAACGTCTCCTTTCTTGTCCCTCCACTTTGGCCGCTATCTGTTGGGTGGAACGGCTGCGCCTTTCCTGTTCCTCTGCCCTGTAGTGGCCCTAGACAGGATAATTGCATCTTTCCTCTCTTCCGACCTACTTCTAGGTGTGTGCTGTTCCAGTGCTGTTGGTACGCTGGGAGCCAAAGTGTACAGCAGGCTGATTGCTACATTAGTGACTTCAACAGCAGCAGTGGCTCTCAAAGGCACAGCAGGGTTTTCCCATCATAGACTCATAGACCAGAAGGTCAGAAGGGACCATTATGATCATCTAATCTGACCTTCTGCACAACCCAGGCCACAGAACCTCACCCACCCACTCCTGTCATAGACCCCTAACCTACGACTGAGTTAATGAAGTTCTCAAATAATTATTTAAAGGCTTCCTGGTACAGAGACGCCACCAGCAAGTGACCTGTGCCCCATGCTGCAGAGGAAGATGAAAAACCCCCAGGGCCTCTGCCAAACTGTCCTGGGGGAAATTCTTTCCCAACCCCAAATCTAGTGATCCGTTAGAACCTGAGCATGTGGACAAGACTCACCGGTCAGACACCTGGAAAAGAATTCTCTATAGTGACTCGGAGCCCTACCCGTTTAGTTGCCCCATCTCCGGCCACTGGAGGTATTTGCTGCTAGCAATCACAGATTGGCAACACACCATTGTGTACACAAAGATGGAATAAGCACAGTTTGAGGGGTGGCAGATTTCCCAGGCTTACTGTTGGAAGCCCAGTACAATTTGAGTTGCTTGACCACTGTCCTACAGGCCTAGCATAGCTTCAATTGCATACTTGGCTATTCTGATCCCTGTAGCATGACATCTTCCAGTTGGCAGAGATTGAATAACCTTATAGATGTCTCAGTTTCTGCACAGCAGGGCACATAACAAGACAAAATACAGATACTGTATTGCTTGCAGCTGCACATAGATAACGGTGATGGGAACAACAAGTTATCCTTGAACGTCTGGGGTACACTGTTTTATTGCCAAGGGGCATCTTTTTACTGCGCCCCTCCTATCCCCAGATGTTGTTTTGATGACCCCAATTACTATGGTGAGAATGGAATGTAGTTAAGGGTGGAAACCCAATATAGGTAATTAGCATATATGATAATGAGTAGAGAGATAATTAGGTGAAGGTTGTTTATGGAAGGTTATAAGTAGTCGGCACTTAGACAAAGTGGGGTGCTCCATCAACACCTGACTCCGCGGGAGGTGCTGCCAGTTGGACCACAGGATCCACTGACTCCCTGGCGGGGGCCCTGAAGAAAGCCGTTCCTGTGTACAGCCTTCTGAGTGACTGCTTAGCTCTCCAGGCTTAGTGAGTGTGAGATATTGTAGTTAGTTTTAGGCTTTGTATCTAACTAGAATATTTATAGAAAACCTTGCACATTAAACCTTATTGATCTGCAAATCGGGCGTCCCGGGTCTCACTGGTGTCCACACTGATCGAAGAAAGATTGAGCTGGGTGGAGTGATAAGGGGTGTTTATTCAGTTACAGCCTCTAGACCACTCGTTCCCCTTCACCTCACGACCAACGAAATGAGCCCTGAGTTAACTACTTTACAACTTTTTATCTAAAATAATATGTACATACACACACTTCTACAACACCCCATGAAACCCCTATTTGGTGATATAAATGGTTATAAAATGAATATTAATGGCTATAGGAGGCATGTAATTGTATTAATTATAATTATATATAATTATATTTATTATTTACCACTTAACCTGTGTGACATATGCATTTTTGCCATGAATTTGGCTATCTTGACCGCAGGAATGACCATACATTTCCTGAATGAACCATCTGCAAGGGAAGAACCAGTGGGAGATATCCTGAGCTTTCTCTAACAGACATGCTGTCTGAGGAAGAAGAGATAACACACTTCTTACCACCTTCTTTGTCCTGATGGTGAGGGGAGGAATAGAAGGGGGACGTGGCCTGCCCGTATTATAACCCCGTTACCATGGTACCTAGTGGTCAGGTCATTTGCCCTGCTTCAGTGTTTACTTCCCCCCTGCCCTAATTCAAGGCTAAGAAGCTGCAGTGATCAGCACATGATTATTGCCTGTGCAGTACATGGCCTTGTTAGCCCAAGCCAGGGGTCCCACACAGGACAATTCGTGCCCAAATCCTGGGCACAATTCCCAGCCCCCCAGGAATTAGGCCCAGCACTGACGTCCTTTGTCCCTGTGCCCACAACTGTCATGAGAAAAGTAGCCACAGAAAATAACGAAGCTACTTTATGGGCAAAGGATAAAGTACAAGTGAATGACCTCATTTTTGCTGATGACATTACCATGCTTTGGTCAACAGATGGCTTGATGGAAAAAAAAGACGCCCCTTGCGGCAGATACAGCAAAGCAAGTCGGAAGAAAAAATATATGGCTATCAACTGTCAGAGAAGATGAAGTAACACCAGACAAAGTAAGTCATTTGATTTATCCTGGGAGTAAGACGTGTTGGGCATTTCTGCAAGATATTTTCCAACCAAACTTACCGACCACTCGATTTGATTCCAGTTTTCATCACTCTGGTATCTTTATTTGGCGTACCCTAAAGCTGTGCTGAGCTGGTCTGACTCAAAGGCAGGTGTTTGGTGCTGGGCACGTCACAGATCCAACATCCCTCCATGTGATATGGGGCTGTTTCTTGGACGATCTCTGCTGTTTGAAGCAGAGAGAGGGAGCCGCTGAAGGACTAGGGTAAGAGGGGTTCAGTGGGTAGAGGATGTATCAGGAGCTGCAGAGAAACAATCTCACTCTCCTCTTCCTACTGTCACCAGCCAACTTACCAGCTGGGTGAACATCTTGCAGATTTCTCTCTATTCATAGAATCCTAGAAGATGAGAGTTGGAAGGAAGCTCAGGAGATCATCTAGTCCAACTCTCTGATCAAAGCAGGACCAACCCTGACTAAATCATCCCAGCCAGGGCTTTGTCAAGCCGGGCCTTAAAAACCTCTAAGGATGGAGATTCCACCACCTCCCTAGGTAACCCATTCCAGCGCTTCACAATCCTCCTAGGGAAAAAGGTTTTCCTAATATCTAACTGAGACCTCCCCCATTGGAACTTGAGAACTTTACTCCTTGTTCTGTCATCTACCACCACTGAGAACAGCCTAGCTCCATCCTCCCTGGAACCTCCTTTCAGGTAATTAAAGGATGCTATCAAAACCCTTCCCACTCTTCTTTTCTGCAGACTAAACAAGCCCAGTTCCCTCAGCCTTTCTTCATAAGTCATGTGCTCCAGCCCCCTAATTATTTTTGTTGCCCTCCATTGGAGGGGCCCAAAATTGGACACAATACTCCAGATGTGGCCTCACCAGTATTGAATAGAGGAGAATAATCACTTCCCTCAATCTGCTGGCAATGCTCCTACTAATGCAGCCCAATATGCCACTAGCCTTTTTGGGCACAGGGGCCCACTTTTGACTAAAATACAACTTCCTGTTCCCTGGTACCCCCCGCGTCCTTTTTTGCAGAATTTCTGCCTAGCCCGTCGGTCCTCAGTCTATAGCTGTGCATGGGATTTTTCCATCCTAAGTGCAGGACTCTCCTTGTCCTTGTTGAACCTCATCAGATTTCTTTTGGCCCAATCCTCCAATTTGTCTAGGTCACTCTGTACCTATTCCTACCCTCCAGGGTATCTACCGTCCCCCCCAGCTTAGTATCAACTGCAAACTTGCAGAGGGTGCAATCCAGCCCATCCTCCAGATTATTAATGAACATGTTGAACAAAACCCACCTCAACACCAACCCGTAGGTCACTCCGCTTGTTACTGGCTGCCAACTTAACACTGAGTCATTGATCACCATCCTTTGAGCCGGATGATCTAGTCAGCTTTCTGTTCATTTTATAGTCCATTCATCCATCCATACTTCTTTAACTTGCTGATAAGAATACTGTGGGAGACCGTATCAAAAGCTTTGCGAACATCAAGGTATATCACGTCCACCACTTTCCCCACATCCACAGAGCCAGTCATCTCATCATGGAAGGCAGTCTTTTTGGTCAGACATGACTTGCCCTTGGTGAATCCATGCTGACTGTTCCTGATCACCTTCCTCTCTTCCAAGTGCCTCAAAATGGATTCCTTGAGGACCTGCTCCACGATTTTTCTGGGGACTCATGTGAGGCTGACCAATCTGAAGTTCCCCGAAGTTCTTCCCTTTTTTGCAGATGAGCACTATATTTGCCTTTTTCCAAACATCCGGGACCTCCCCCAATCACCACAAGTTTTCAGAGATAATAGCCAGTGGCCATTAATGATTTCTTGAGATCTTAGAATATTTCCTAGTTATTAAAGTGAGATGGCGGTTCTAAGCAATGAGAATCTCCAATTCAGGAAAACACATAAAGCTAGGCCTCATGGTACAGACACTCAGCTCATGTAAACTGGCAAACTCCACAGGGCTATGCAAATTTACACCACCTGGGAACTAAAGCAGATTTACACAAACTGACGATTTGACCCCACCAACTCTAGTGATGTTTCATTGATAGATGCGACCTGGGGTCCAGCCCTTCATGTTTGTTCAGTGTTCCTGACACTCCTTCAACCGGTGTGAATTAAACATTTTTAAAATCCCAGGTAGCATTGCACCTGTAGGCTAATGAGCCATTTAGTTTACTACTGTCTGGAATAAGAAAAAAATATATAATTGCTAAGAAAGAAAGAAAGTTGACGCGTTCAACCAATAGACATTGAAAATCAGATAAAGGAAATCTTAACAGTGAAGTCCTCAAAAGATCTGTCCTCCCCCCGTGGGAATGAATCACTCCTGAACCATTAAAAGTTGCATTCCTGCAATTATATTAGAACCTCAGAGTTACGAATATCAGCATTACTGCCCAGGACTGTGTT
>NW_027133775.1:0-1260 GCF_026122565.2 Emydura macquarii macquarii
GTCTAAAGAGTGCCGCGGAACCCTCTACCCGAAAACAATGTAGATGCTTCTACATTTTGAGCTTTTGTTATTAAAGCCAATATGGCAAAAACAACTAGGGTTCCGCGGCACTTTAGTCTATAGAGTGCCGCGGAACCCTCGTTGCCGAGAACAATGTAGATGCTTCTACGCTTTGAGCTTTTGTTATCAAAGCCGATATGGCAAAAACAACCAGGGTTCCGCGGCACTTTAGTCTTTAGAGTGCCGTGGAACCCTCGTTGCCGAAAACCGTGTACATGCTTCTACACTTTGAGCTTTTGTTATCAAAGCCAATCTGGCAAAAACATCGAGGGTTCTGCGGCACTTCAGTCTTTACAGTGCCGCGGAACCCTCGTTACCGAAAACAATGTAGATGCTTCTACACTTTGAGCTTTTGTTATCAAAGCCAATATGGCAAAAACAACAAGGGTTCGCGAGACTTCAGCTTTTAGATGTTGCCGAAAACAATGGAGATGCTTCTACACTTTGAGCTTTTGTTATCAAAGCCAATACGGCAAAATCAACGAGGGTTCTACGGCACTTTAGTCTTTAGAGTGCCGCGGAACCCTCGTTGCCAAAAACGATGTAGATGCTTCTACACTTTGAGCTTTTGTTATCCAAGCCAATATGGCAAAAACAACGAGGGTTCCGCGGCACTTTAGTCTTTAGAGTGCCGCGGATGCCTCGTTGCCAAGAAAAATGTAGATGCTTCTACACTTTGAGCTTTTGTTATCAAAGCCAATATGGCAAAAACAACGAGGGTTCTGCGGCACTTCAGTCTTTAGAGTGCCGCGGAACCCTCGTTACCGAAAACAATGAAGATGCTTCTACACTTTGAGCTTTTGTTATCAAAGCCAATACGGCAAAAACAACGAGGGTTCCGCGGCACTCTAAAGACTTTAGTCTTTATAGCAAAGCCAATATGGCAAAAACAACGAGGGTTCCGCGGCACTCTAAAGACTTCAGTCTTTAGAGTGCCGCGGATGCTTCCCTCTTTTTTTATCAAAGCCAATTGGCAAAAACAACGAGGCCTGAAAACAATGTAGATGCTTCTACACTTTGAGCTTTTGTTATCAAAGCCAATATGGCAAAAACAACGAGGGTTCCGCGGCACTTTAGTCTTTAGAGTGCCGCGGAACCCTCGTTGCCGAGAACAATGTAGATGCTTCTACACTTTGAGCTTTTGTTATCAAAGCCAATATGGCAAAAACAACGAGGGTTCCGCAGGCTCTAAAGACTTTA
>NW_027133776.1:0-12464 GCF_026122565.2 Emydura macquarii macquarii
AAGTACAACCTTATATTATGTCATAACGTTGTATTTGCACTCCCCTTTTCTAATTTTCTGTTGTTGGTTTTTTTTTGGTCAGTACAGTGTGGCCATAGCTCCAGAACTGATCACCAGTGTTTCATTTAAAACTTTTTGCACTGGAAAATACAATCTTGTTGAACTCAACTTGTTTCCCAAAACCCATTCAATTCCTACAACGTTTTTCAAGGATAAAATTCAAAGGTCTCTGTGGACGGGTCCCTGGAAGCAGGGAGCAACGTCCGGGCTTCTCCCTGTGGGTCCTTCTCAGAGGGGGACCACCCCTCCCGGCTACCTCCCGCCAGGAGCAGTCTTGAGCCCTTTTCCCGGGCAAGCAATCTTTCGCCCGAACCTTAGGCAGGGCTGACCAACAAGCAGTCTAGTGTTGGGCCCTCAGGCAGGGCTGGCGAGGTGAGCAGGCTGCTCTCTGGAGCGGTATGGAGGGTGAGGTTCTCTCAGGGCTGTTAGGGAAGGGGGAGGGGGACACAGGCCCACCCATCTCCACTGCGTCCCAGCCCAGGGCCCTTGCTGTGGCAAAAGCGTTTGCCACGGGTTCGGTGGGGCTCCTGTCGCAACACACTGTCCGGGTTGCCCCCGACTCAGACACGAACTTCTGGCTGCCGCTGGGCTTCTTCCTCCCCGAAACCCCTGGTACCTGCCTCCTTCGGGTCGCTGGGGCGTGGTAGTCCTACAAGGCAGCTCCATGGGTTCATCCTCGGAGGGCAGCTCTTCCAGGTTCTCCGGCCCCCAGGCCGCGGGCAGGGCTGGTAAGTTCTCCGGGTCCCAGGCTCTGTACTGCTCAGGCCAGCCCTCCGCCGTCTCCCAGGCAGCGGGGAACTCCGGTGGGCCCTCCGCCTTCTCCCAGACTGAGGTTAAGACCGGCCACTCCTGGTCGGCACGGCTCTCTGGCCTGTCCTTAGCTGGGAGATCAAGGGGAGAGGCATCCTTCTGCCTCGGCCATCCTCTTCTGACTGGGCTCGCAGGCCTAGGTTTTAAAGGCCTGGCTCCCCCCCCGCTTCCGGTCAGGTGGTGTCCCTGGGGCTTTTAAAGGCCTGGACCCGCCCACCTGCTTCTGGTCAGGGGTTTTCCTTTGGGGCTCTACCAGCCAGGGTGGGTCTGGCTCCCCCTCTGGGTCCTTCTCAGAGAGGGACCACCCCTCCCGGCTACAGTCTCAAACTGCAGTTTTCGTTTTTCCTGAAAGCGGAACTAATCTTGCTTCACGGTTTCGATTTTGGGGATTTCCTAAAAAAATGTTCCATTTCAATGCCTGTTTTTGTTTTTTTACTAAAAATGTTGATGGAAATATTTTATTCTAGCTGCAATAAAACACTTTCTCTTCCTTTCAAACTGCAATTTTCATTTGGTTTCTGTTTCTAAAACTCCAAAGGACTTTGGGTTTTGACTTTCAGCTTCAGGATTCTTTGTGGCCACTAGAAAAGATGAAAAACAGAAAAAAGTCAGTGGAGAACAAATTGTTTTCGTTCCCCCAATACTTTCTCATGCTTTTCCAGCAGCCTCAATTGCTTTCTTTTTCTTTTGGCACTACCAGAGCTGCTGTGCTTAGACCTTCTCTGACCTGTGGAGCATCTATTAGTGCCACAGCTCCACTGATGTCTGCATCCATCTTCATAATCCATTTCTGTCCAGTCTCTCTGTTATTAAGACTTCACATTTGTTCCTTCGTTTGATCAGTCCCAGAACTGCACGGCCTGCCTTTATCCCCAGGACATGGCCAACGAAGAACCTGCCCGTCTTCACGGTGTAGCACCTTTGGATTTGATGCCGCTAGCTCTCATGGTGCTCTGCTCGCTGGGCTTCCTCTTCAGTGTGACAGGGAATGGATTGATCTTCTTCATCACCAGCTACTGGAAGAAGAAAACAGTCTAAGTCACATGGCACACGAATATGGCCACTGCTGGATTTCTCTTTGCCATCTTCCTACCCCTCCTGATGGCCCAGCTGGCCATGGCCTTCCACTGGTATTTGAGAAGTGTCCTTTGCAAGATAATCAACATTGTAGCCTCTCTCAGCATGTTCTCCAGCAGCTTCCACCTCATGGCCATGAGCGCTGACAGCTGCATCTCCACTGTTTCTCCCACGTGGGCCCAGAACCACCGTACCGTCCCTCTGGCCTCTCTGCTTACACTGGGCAACTGGATTCTGGCTGTCATGGCCAGCTGGCAGTCCTATGGACTCTGCTCAGACCAGAGCCTCTTGCTGAGAGAGAAGAGAAGACGCCAGCATCACTACCCGATTCCTGGTTGGGTTTCTGGTCCCATTAGTCTCGATCAGAATCTGCTTGGTCACCCAGGCTTCCAAACTAGGCGGGAACCAGGAGGCTTGGTCCAAGAAGCCCCTCCAGACCCTCGTCGTGTTGTGCATCATTTTCCTCCCTCTCCTGGTTAACATATCATGTCATCACTTTCCTGCCAACCTACCCCAAACTCATCAAAGACCACAGAGTCCTTAAATAGTGGGATCATCTTTGCTCATGACTTGCTCTGTTTAAACAGCTACTTCTAACTCTTGTTCTACCTTATCAAGCAACAGCATTTTGTCAGCTGCCGGGGACAGAGGCAGAACCATCAAACCCCAGTCAATGTGGGATCACAGCTGGTCGAGTTGGGGGGAAATAGATAGGGGGCCATTTTCATAGAGGAGAATTATTTCAAAAGAGAGAAAGTTGATTTTGATTCCTTGGTGTCACGTCATCGGTTACATGTGACAATGACTTCTGGTACAGGCCTAATTTTTTTCTGTGTAAAACGCCCTATTTTCAGAAATTGATTTTTTTTGTGAAATTAATCTCTTTGTTTCGCTAGCCTTTTTTGAAAATGTTCAAAGGATATTATTGCTAAAAATTGCATCTCTTGTGTCTACATTTTCAGCATTTGTTCTTTCACCGTGGGTCTTCATCTTCTTTCGTTCGCGTCATCGTCATTTTCAGACAGCGCTCAACTCTGTGTCGTACTGAAAACTGTGTCAAACTGACCAGCGATCACTTGAAATCCTGAAGAGTTTCTTGATTCTGTGTGTGAGCTCTGCAGGGAAGTATCCACCATCAGTCAGTCTGCAGATAGCCAGCTACTATGGGGTGACTGGTGTCTCTCTGTGTTTTGGCAGTCTTGTCTGCATTCTGGATTCTCAAAAATAAAGTCATGTAATATTGCAGCCTCTGATAATTTTATCTAACATGTCTTGAATGCAACATTTACACATTGGTCAAAACCAGAAGGTGAAATCCAGCCCCATCGACGTCCAAAGCAAAAGGCCCTCTGTTTTCAGTGAGTCAGGATTTTGTCTGGAGATCTTTTTCATGTTCATATATTCATAGCTTCTTGGTATGGGAGGGGCTGTTGTGATCATGCACTCAGATCTCCTGTATCACACAGGCCAGAGAACATTTCTGAATTAATTCCTCATTGAACTACACAGATCTTTGAGGAGAAAATATCCCACCTTAAGTTAAAAACTGGCAATGATGAAAAATCTACTAAGACCCTTGGGAAGTTGTTCCAATGATCAATTCCCCAGACTGTTAAAAAATTACGATTTATTCACAGAAGAGCCATGAGCATGATTAAAGGAGTAGAAAACATGCCTTATCGTGAGACAGTCTATTTAGGGGTGACTTAATCACAGTCAGGAAGTATCTACATGTATCTACATGTGGAACAAACATTTAACAACGGGCTCTTCAATCTAGCAGAGGAAGGTCTAACACAATTCAACGGCTGGAAGTTAAAGCTAGACAAATTAAGACTAAAAAAATGGTGTCAATTTTGAATGGTGAAAGTAATTACCTATCATAACAATTTACCAACAGGCGTGGTGGATTCTTCATCGCTGGCTATTTTAAAACAAGCTTGGGTACCTTTTTAAAAGCTCTGCTCTAGGGATTCACTTAGGGAAACTCTAGGGACCATATTCTGGAGGAGGTCAGGTGAGATGGTCACAATGTCGCCTTCTGGCCTTGCAAGCTGTGAATCTGTGACTTTGTCTAGCTAGTGGACTTTGTTCCAGTCAGTGGATCATGTTAGACCTTTGCCTTGTAGTTGAAAGAGCCCAGTATCAAATATTGGTTCCCCTGTAGGTATTTACAGATTGTCATCACCACACCCCTTCCCCTTCTCTGTGATCAGCTGAACAGGCTGAGCTCCTGGAGTCTCTCTCTGTCAAGCCTGGTGTCCAGTCTGTTAACATTCCCGTGGCTCTTCTCTGAACCCTCTCCAACTCATCAACGTCCTTCTGAAATGGCTGGCACTAGAGACTGACAAGGATCCCAGCAACGGTCGCACCACGGCCAAGTCCAGAGAGAAAATTACCTTTCTGCTCTGACTGGAGATTCCCCTGCTGATGCATCCCCAGGATGACCTTGGCCCTGTTGGCCCTGGGAACTCACATAGAGCTGAAAAGTGCCCCCAAGCACTCCCTGGTCTGAGGCCTCCAGGCAAATGATGAGAAGCGAAGACAGGTAAGTGAGCGAGCTGTGGTTTGTGTGGTCTCTAGCTGAAACGATGGTTTCCTTAGCGTTGGCTGGCCTGTGATGTGGGTGGATCCTCAGCAGCAAAGGCAGGGCTGAGAATCTTAGAATCATAGATGATTAGGTTTGGAAGGGATCTCAGGAGGTATCTAGTCCAACCCCCTGCTCCAAGCAGGACCAACCCCAACTAAATCATTCCAGCCAGAGCTTTGTCAAGCCGGGCCTTAAATCTCACATGTCCGACTCCCAGTGGGGCTCTGGTCTCTCTCCCCAACCAAGGGAGCAAAGTCCCACTTGGCATATCTGCTCCTGGGACCTCACCCGGTTGCATCTCAGCTCCTGCTGTCTGCAGAGGCTGTGCTGATGGTCGAATGCAGACAACTTGCTAGGGCCGAGAGGGTGACTTGTGGTTTTCCTGACATCTGCTTGCAGCAGCGGATGTTGGATGCCTTCCAGGCTTTGCAGACGTGATCAGACCCATCCATGTCCTGTAATTCTCCTCCCCACCTCCCTCAGCTGTTCCCCACCCCTCCAGACACGCACCCATGAGAACGGCTTCCTGTCTGGGCTGAGCCCGTCTGGACAAACTGCAGGTGTTGGGTCAGGGACCTTGGGTGCTGCATTCCTCCAAGACACCGGTAAGAAAAGACGCAAACCCTCCAGCTTCCCTTCGTGATCTTATTCTGCCCCCATTCCCCCACTGTTCCCTGGATCTTGTCCCTTCCTACTGCCCCATTCCTCCCATCATCCGCTCTTGATAGAGCCGGTTGAAAGGATTTGTGGGTCCTGTTGTGAGATCTTTCTCCTCTTTTTGGGTTCAATAGTCAAACTATTGTGTGTTTGTGTTAATTCAATCATCGGCCACCGTGCCTGTCTGCTTCTATTAGGTGTATCACGGTCAGAGCTAGAGACTCTCTGTCCAGGATTGGGACCCCCCTCATGCCCTGGGTTGTACAGAGCCAAAGGGGGAAACAGGCCCAGCCACAACAAGCTCTAAACAGACGAATATTTGTAGGAGAAATTCAGGCCTGGGGAAGTGACGTGACTTGACCAAGTTCCCCAGCGGTTCAGTGGTAGAGTCTTGGATAAAATGCAGGAGTCCTGACTCCCGGTCTAGCCACTAACATTGACTCGTATAATATTCTTCTTAAAAAAAACAATCTTTTGGCTTCTTACTGTTCTCTTCGTCGTCTGGTGTTTTGTCGGGTGCCTTTTTTGTTGTCCTTGTTGTTTCAATCTTACTTTTCTTCGCCTTGGGAGCAGCTCTCGTCACTGGAGGTTTTCAGAGGGGGCCTTTTCGGTGGAGATTTGTCTGCTCCACTAGCTCACCCTTCAGAATTGCCCAAACCACACAAAACCTCCACTTCAAAATGACGGAGTGGGAGAAGAATCACTTTGAAAAATGTCATTATAAAAAACCATTATTAGAATCATAGAATCATAGAATATTAGAGTTGGAAGGGACCTCAGGAGGTCATCTAGTCCAACCCCCTGCTCAAAGCAGGACTAACCTCTGCTATATCATCCCAACCAGGGCTTTGTCAAGCCGCAGCTTAAAAACCTCTAAGGATGGAGATTCCACCACCTCCCTAGGTAACCCATTCAAGTGCTTCACCACCCTCCTAGTAAAAAACTTTTTCCTAATGTCCAACTTAGACCTCCCTCCCTGCAACTTGAGACCGTTGCTCCTTGTTCTGTCATCTGCCACCACCGAGAACAGCCTAGCCCCATCCTCCCTAGAACCCCCTTTCAGGTAGTTAAAGGCCGTTATCAAATCCCCCTCACTCTTCTCTTTTGCAGACTAAACAAGCCCAGTTCCCTCAGCCTCTCCTCATAAGTCCTGTGCTCCAGCCCCCTAATTATTTTTGTTGCCCTCCGCTGGACTCTCTCCATAGAAGTTATCATAGTTAGTTATCTAACTTTTTTTTTTAAACATAGACGGGAACAAGCAGCTCCTTGGGAAGCTAACGGCAAGATGATTTGGGAATTTTGGTGAGGCTCTGGTTGTTTCTTTCATATTTCTGTCTCTGCATTTTAGATGCCTTTATCTGGATATCAAAATTTTCAGCAAGAAGCAAATGTAGGTTTTAAAAAATATTTGGTTTTTAGTCTAACAAAAGGACAGACGGGCTAGGCAGCAGTTCTGCAGAAAAGGACCTGGGGGTTACAGTGGATAAGAAGCTGGATGTGAGTCAGCAGTGTGCCCCGGTTCCCAAGAAAGCTAATAGCATATTGGGCTGCATTAGCAGGAACATTGCCAGCAGATGAAGGGAAGTGATTATTCCCCTCTATTTGGCATGGGTGAGGCTGCATTTGGAGTACTGTGTCCAGTTTTGGGCCCCCCACTACAAAAAGGGTGTGGAGAAGTTGGAGAGACTCCAGCGGAGGGCAACAAAAATGATTAGGGGGCTGGAGCACAAGACTTATGAGGAGAGGCTGAGGGAACTGGGCTTGTTTAATCTGCAGAAGAGAAGAATGAGGGGGGATTTGATAGCAGCCTTTAACTGCCTGAAAGGGGGTTCCAGGGAGGATGGAGCTAGGCTGTTCTCAGTGATGGTAGATGACAGAACAAGGATCAATGGTGTCAAGTTGCAGTTGGGGAGGTCTAGGTTGGATTTTAGGAAAAAGATTTTCACTAGGAGGGTGGTGAAGCACTGGAATGGGTTACCTAGGGAGGTGGTGGAATCTCCATCCTTAGAGGTTTTTAAGCTGTGGCTTGACAAAGCCCTGGCTGGGATGATATAGCTGAGGTTAGTCCTGCTTTGATCAGGGGATTGGACTGGATACCTCCTGAGGTCCCTTCCCACTCTAATCTTCTATGATTCTACGATTTTATAAATCGCTCACTGTTAAGCTTTGCCTGCCACAATCTATGTATTAAGCCCTGAGAAGGAGGAGCATGGCCAAGTTGAGGAAACAGAAGACTTTGACCATCCTCTCCATGGAGATGCCAGGGAGGAATATGAGGGAGGTAGCCATTCACAAACCTCCCACGAGGAAGGTCACGACACAGAGCATCAGAAAGATATACAACAGCATCCTCATAACCAGAGCTGCTACACCAATTCATGTTCCCATGATGATATTGATAATGTTCATTTTTCTGATAGTGTGTCCTGACTTTCTTCATATTTGAAGAGCTGTATCATCTTCCTCTCTCGTTTCTGCATGGAGAGGATGGTCAACGTTTTCTGTTTCCTCAACTTGACCATGAGTGGCTTGGTCACCTTGCTGTCTTTCCAAGTTGCTTACCAGGCCATGATTTCACTGCACACGTTCTCCAATGCGCTCTTCCTCACAGCCATCAACGCCATCCGATGTGTCTCTCTGGCCTATGCCATTGCTCACCCCATCTGCCTTCCCGGATGGCCAGCAGCAGGTGGATCCTATCTCTGGGGTTCATCTGGTGACACTCAGAGCTGAGGCACTCGGTGATATTAGGTTTCAAGATGATGATCTTCCATGACACACACCCTGCTGGCGTGTTCATTCACTGCTATCCTGGAGAAAAATCTCTTGGTGGGTGAAGGAACAGTAACAACAGTGACAACAGTGACAACCACCATCACTACCCGCTGCCTTCTTGTTGCCTTCCAGCGAAGGCAGACCGGCTTACTCAAACCAGCAAGCTTGCCAAGAACCTCTTAGTGACTTTTTCCTCTGCCGGCTTCCATAGCATGTCATTTCATCCCTCTAGATCTTGTCAAAGTCTCAGCTGCAGAGATAAACACAGCCCTTAGGCATTGGTCTATTTGAAGAGCTGTCTCAATCCTTTCTTTCTGCCTCACCGTGGACCAAGAATTCAGAGAACAACGGAGACTCTGCAATCAAACAGCCATTGAAATCGAACTGGAACTGGTCAAAAAGGGGAACAAATAGTCACTAGAAAAATGGAGAATTTGACTCATACGCTAACACCCTCTGCATCCCTGCTTCCTCTGGTGAGAAGGGGCCGGGGCCTTGCCAGGATGTGGTCGTGTCCCAGCAGGGTTCTGCAGGCCTCCCTGGATGGCAGCTTCTATCTCTTAGAACTGTGATGCTAATTCTGCTCAGTGAGAGGCGGTCAGGGTCCAGAGCTGAGCCTGGGGGGTGATGACATGATGTTCAGATCATAGCATCAGGTGTCCGACACCTCTGAAGCTTTGCAGAGGATGTGGGACCCAACCCGCATCTGCACCTTCCTTTTCACTTAGCTGCCCAACCCCCACCCTAGTGAAACCCACATCAGCACAGCTTCCTTTGCCCAGACAGAGGCTATCAGTGTGAGCTTCAAGGCAGTATGTCGAGCACCCAGCATTGACCCTGCGATGCACGGCCGCCTGAGGCACAGATGAAAAAATGATCCTCCTTGCTATCTCTTTCTCCTCCCTGCCCATTTTGAAGGGGAGCCCCCCCTGCCTCACAGTCTGGACCACTCCCCCCCCCTCTGCATCTAAGCCCCTCCTTCAATCTTTGGCTGTCTTTGGGAATCTGTCAGCCCTTGCAACGATGGTTGATTAATTTCCTCCTGTCACTCCTGGCTTGCATCAAGTGGGGACGTTTCCTTCTCTTTCTCGCTCACTCCCTGTCTTGGAGACTTCAATAACCATCCTTTGACTAAACAGAAGCCAATTTTGATGTGTTATGTTAGGTACCTTTCTTCACAGATCGTGCAGAGTTGGTGAGCTCTGACAACCCTTCCTATTCCACCGTCTTGCTGCTGGGGTTATGGGATCTTCCTATCTCGTCCCCAATGCTTTGCCAGTGACTCTTTGCTGAGCAGAATATAATTTTGAGTTGAGGCAGGTCAGTTGATTTCTTCCCAGGTTCAGTGGAGCTTGTAAACACTCCCCGCTCTGGATCCCTCTTTGTTCCAGCATGTGTTAGCTACTGATGGCATGGAGTCGGATGGTTAGCTAGGGACAGATACATTTAGTCTGGCAGAGGAGACATTATTTGTATCCTTTTGGTAAACAGGAGCAGATTTGGAGCTGAGCTAGGTCGGTTTCCCATGAGGAGGTGGCACAGTCAGCAAACGGGGGTTTTCTCCAGGGAAAATTACAATTAAATGGTAGAGGGAAGAGCTGTTTCCATCAATTTTTTCTGCAGAAAAAAGTCACTTTTGATTATAAAATTAAAGAGTGTGTGTATGTGTAGCAACTTGATAGCTGCACTCTGTGTGCGTGTGCGGTGGGGAGGGACGTGTCAGCAACTCAAAGCTGAACATTTCTGCTCAAAATATATAGGTCAAAAACTGCAGAAAACAAACTAAACAAAAAAGTTGCATGAAAACCATAAAAAGCTAAAAATAATATATTTTTGGATTAAATTTGGAAATTTCCAGTTTTCCCACCAAAAAAACTATTCTTTTTTCACACTTTCTGATACTTCTCATGAAAATTTTCCTTCCTCAGAACTCAGTTTCCTGTTGAAAAAATATTGTGTCCAGCTCTAGTGATGACACTTCCTGTCATGCAACTGCTGTGCACCATGAAACCACCTTACACAGTTTGCAGGTCCATTGAGACAAAAATGTGCTTCTGCAGTTAAAGTCCCATAATTGCTTCATAACCCTTAAAGGAACCACTGAGATCACCTAGTCCAATGGTTCTCAATCAGGGAGTATGTACCCCTGGGGCTACACAGAGATCTTCCAGGGTTACATCAACTCATCTAGATATTTGCCTAATTTTACAACAGGCTACACAAAAAGCACTAGGAAAGTCAGTACAAAGTATAATTTCATAGAGATATAATGAGAAAATCAGCAATTATTCAGTAGCTGTGCGCTTTGAGCTTTTGTATTTTTATGTTTTATTTTGCGAGCACATAGTTTTGAAGGGAGGTGAAACTTGGGGTAGGCAAGACAAATCAGACTCCTGAAAGGGGCACAGTCGTCTGGAAAGACTGAGAATCACTGATCTAGTCTGACCTCCTGTTTAACACAGGACAGAAAACTTTCCCCACATAATTCTTGTTTGAACGAGAGCAGATCTTTTAGAAAAATCATCCCACCTTGATTTTTAAAATCGCTAGTAATGTTTAGACTCCATCATGACCCTTGGTACATTGCCCCATTGGTTAATTCTCTTCACTGTTAAAAAATTGCACCTTATATCCAGTTTGAAATTGTCTAGCTTTAAACTTCCAGCCATTAGCGCTCGTTTTTCTAGGTAGGAAGGTAGGTAAATACAGACTGGAATAAGCTCACTCCATAACCATCTCTTTGAAAGTACAACTTTGTCTTATGCCATAATGTTGTATTTGCACTCTCCTTTTCTGTTTTTGTTCAGTACAGAGTGGCCTTAGCTCCAGAACTGATCACCAGTTTTTCCTGTAAAATTTTTTTCATTGGAACATACGATCTTGTCGAACACAAAGTGTTTCCCAAAAACCATTCAATTCCTACAGCATTTTTCAGGGATAAAATTCAAAGGGAAGGTCTCAAATTGCAATGTTTGTTTTTCTTGAAAGAGGAACTAATCTTGCTTCGTGGTTTCAATTTTGGGGTTTTCATAAAAAATGCTCCATTTCAATCCCTGTTTTTGTCTTTTTACTAAAAACGTTGATGGAAATATGCTAGCTGAAATGAAACATTTTCTCGTCCTTTCAAACTGCAATTTTCATGTTGTTTCTGTTTCTAAAACTCCAAAGAACTTTGGGTTTCGACTTTCAGCTTCAGGATTCTTTGTGGCCATTAGAAAAGACGAAAAATAGAAAAAGACAGTGGAGAACAAATTGTTTTGGTTCCCCCATCACTTTCTCATGCTTTTCTACCAGCCGCATTTGCTTTCTTTTTCCTTCGGTACTATCAGAGCTGCCGTTCTTAGATCTCTTCTGACCTGCGGAGCACCTATTAGTGCCATAGCTCCACTGATGTCTGCATCCATCTTCATGATCCATTTCTGTCCTGTCTCTTTTTCTGTTATTAAGACTTCACATTTGTTCCTTCTTTGTTTGCTCAGTCCCAGAACTGCATGGCCTGCATTTGTCCCCAGGCGACAGCCAACGAAGAAGCTGGCCGTCTTCAATGTGCAGCACCTTTGGAGTTGATGCCCCTAGCTGTCATGGTGCTCTGTGCTCTGGGCTTCCTCTTTGGTGTGACAGGGACTGGATTGATCTTCTTCATCACCAGCTACCAGAAGAAGAAGTCAGTCAAAGCAACGTGGCACCTGAACATGGCCATTGCTGGATTTCTCTTTGACATCTTCCTGCCCCTTCTGATGGCCCAGCTGGCCATGAGCTTCCACTGGTATTTGAGAAGCATCCTGTGCAAGATAACCAACATAGTGGCCTCCCTCAGCTTGTTTTCCAGCAGCTTCCACCTTACGGCCATGAGCGCTGACAGCTGCATCTCCTCAGTTTGTCCCACATGGGTCCAGAACCACCGCATGGTCCCTCTGGCCTCCCTGGTCACACTGGGCATCTGGAGTGTGGCTGTCATGGCAAGTTGGCACTACTATGGCCTCTGCTTCGACCAGAGTCTCTTGTTGAGAGAGAGAGGAGAAGCTGTCAACGTCGCTACCCGGTTCCTGGTTGGGGTTTCTGGTCCCATTAGCCTTGATTAGCCTCTGTTTGGTCACCCTGGCTGCCAAACTGGGTGGGAACCATGAGGCTTGGTCCAAGAAGCCCCTCCAGACCCTCCTCGTGTTGCACATCATTTTCTTCCTCTGCTGGTTCCCGTATCACATCGTCACCTTCTGCAGACCTAACCCAAAGCACCATCTCCAAGGACCACAGCGTCCTTAAATACTGGAACCATCTTTACTCATGCCCTGCTCTGTTTCAACAGCTACTTCTACCCCTTCTTCTACCTTATCAAGTGACAGCATTTTTTCAGCTGCCGGACACAGAGGCAAAACTGTCTAACCCCAGTCAATGTGGTATTAGAGTTGGTCACGTTGGGTGGAAATAAATAGGGAGCCATTTTCGTAGAGGAGAGTGATTTGAAAAGGGAGAATGGTGATTTTGATTCCTTGGT
>NW_027133777.1:0-1234 GCF_026122565.2 Emydura macquarii macquarii
CTGCAACCCACTTCGTCAGATGCATGTCATTTATGCTATTTTATTAACTGTAGCATCCACCAATTGACATCTTTGGAAGGAGATCTGGAGAGGGATCTCATAAAACCATGGAATCTCACTAAAACTCTGTTGCAATATCTTTGGGGAATTCTTTAGGGGCAAAGAAACTCTCAGATTTCACTCAGTGCTCTTGTTACGTTTACCGGGACAAGGGAGTAGAGGTGTGATTCCAAGTTAGAAACTTCAATCACCCAAGTCTCCTTTGTCTGAATACAGTTTGTGCAGCAATGTAAATAAATATGTTTAGAAACCAGTTTAGTTAAGTCACTGCCACCCTTAAGTCAATCTAAGCTAAATCCATTTAAGGCTCTCTTCGGAGTGTTTATTCAAGGGGTTCACAGTAATGTAACTAACAATTCCTGAACTGACTTAGACTGTAGACAGTTGGGGACAAACAGGTGAGAATCTTCATTCTATGGGTGTACAATGTGACAACCTGAAATCTGATTTGGCAGACATGAATCTCTCTCTACTTGTATAGTTTTAAAAAGCAAACACTTCTTACAGCAAAGGGGAGAGATCGTGGAGTAGCAGTCTAAAAGTAGAAACATAAGGATATTTGTGTCTAAAAAGTACAATGGCAAATAAGAGACAGGAACTGGAAGTAAAGAGTATACTGAGTTGCTTCTTGAAACTAAATAAATCTTAACAACAGTAGATGTGGTGATCCAGTATAGTTTGATCACATCTCCATACAGACAAAACCTATTTTATCTCAAAAACATCCCAGACTGAATGGAACAGCTCTAAGGGAAGGTTACGAAAGCATATGTTTAAGTTCTTTCTTATGCAAGGATTGATTTAAGCATGTGCTTAAGTTTTTTCCTCAATCAGGACCTAAGAAAACAGGACTTTTCAGGACTTCTGAAAGGTGTTAGATGCCCTCAAGTCAACACAGTGGGAACTGAGGAAGTTCAGCACCTTGCAAGAAGATGTTAATTCCTATAGCGCTGAATCAGGATCTAAGGTATCTGACCCTAGAAATATTTCCAGGAGGGTGAGGATAGCTTTTGAAATTCTACAACAAACATTTATTTTATATTTTCTTTTCTTGGAATTGGCATAGACCGCTCACAGAAGCAAGAACTGAAAAATAAAAGGTACCCATTATTTTAGAACGCTTCCAGAGTTTACTAGGCCCACAGAGTTTATATATGTTTCCAGAATTTACTAG
>NW_027133778.1:0-1256 GCF_026122565.2 Emydura macquarii macquarii
GGCTCTGCAGGACACCCCCTCACCAGGGAGCAGGAGCAGGGAGGGGATTTTATCTGTGCTCGGCCCTGCTGAGACAAACACTGGGACACTGCGCCCAGGAGAGGGTGCAGAAAAGAGGCACAGATTTGACGGCAGGGCTGGAGGAAATGCCCTCCAGGGACAGGCTGAAATGTTCAATCTGGTTAAAACAACGAGAGTCCTGTAGCACTTTAAAGACTAACACATTTAATTTCTGCAGGCATTACATTTGTTAGTCTTTAAAATGCTACAGAACTCTCGTCGGTTTTGCTGTATACAGACTAACACGGCTACCCCTCTGGAACTCTTCAATCTGGTTAGTTTGTCAAAAGGAAGGGGGAGGGGAGACTTGATCTTGGTGTTTATGGGCCTTGGTGGGGAGAAAACACGGGGCACTAAAGGGCTCTGGGCTCTGGTGGAGAAAGGCAGAACAAGAACCAACGGCTGGAAGCTGAAGCCAGACACATTCAAACTAGAAATAAGGCACAACTGTTAACAGTGCAGGTGATTAACAAACTCCCCAGGTGGCGGATCCTCCAACCCTCAGGGAAGGTCTACATCACACACGGGTGTGAAAAAGACACACACACTCCAGCAACACAAGTTACAGCAACCTAAGCACTGTCCATAATGGTGCCCACAGAGGTACAGTAATTACGCTGCCAGGAGAGTGTTCTCGTGTCAGCTTAGAGCGTCTTCACTGGAAGTGTTATAGCGGCGCAGCTGTGCCAATGTAGCACTTGCCCTTCAAATGTCTTCCAGTCCAGACTGGTTCCTCTCTGAAAGGAGGCTTTAGTCAAACACAGATTGTGACGCTAGGCCAGAAACAGCCAAGTGACTTTGCAAGTTGCATGGCCCAGCTCTGACTGTTCAAGATATATTATAGGAAAATACACTAGTAGTGAGGGTCATTCCTTATAAATAGACTAAAGCTTTGATATGCAGGTGTATTGCTGGTAGTTATTTGCTGTTATTTACGTCTCTCTTGTCAGAGGTTAGCAATGTAGATAAACTGCTTTCCTGTCTGTCACTGTTCTATTGATTAGGAGTTCAAAAGGAACATATGAACATTTAGATGGAACTTTGAATGTAACAATACTATTGTTTGTGTTTCTCTTTGAAGTTTAAGTAGTGAATACCTGTGAATGGTTGTAAACTGCCAATTACCTTGTACTAATGTAACTAGTTACCAGTGTGCACAGGACAGGGGAGATGGTACTTCAGAGTCCCAAGTAATC
>NW_027133779.1:0-12406 GCF_026122565.2 Emydura macquarii macquarii
AAATTAATTGCTGAGAGCTTCCGAGAACTTTGATTTCCTTTCTAACCTCAACTATATCATCCCAATCAGGGCTTTTTCAAGCCTCAGCTTAAAAACCTCTAAGGATGGAGATTCTACCACCTCCCAAGGTAACCCATTCCAGTGCTTCACCACACTCCTAGTAAAAAACTTTTCCTAATGTCCAACCTAGACCTCCCGCCCTGCAACTTGAGACCGTTGCTCCTTGTTCTGTCATCTGCCACCACCGAGAACAGCCTAGCCCCATCCTCCCTGGAACCCCCTTTCAGGTAGTTAAAGGCCGCTATCAAATCCCCCCTCACTCTTCTCTTTTGCAGACTAAACAAGCCCAGTTCCCTCAGCCTCTCCTCATAAGTCCTGTGCTCCAGCCCCCTAATCATTTTGGTTGCCCTCCGCTGGACTCTCTCCAACTTGTCTACATCCTTTTTGTAGTGGGGGGCCCAAAACTGGACACAATATTCTAAATGCGGCCTCACCAATGCCGAATAGAGGGGAATGATCACTTCCCGTGACCTGCTGGCAATGCCCCTCCTAATGCAGCCCAGTATGCCATTAGCCTTCTTGACAACCAGGGCACACTGCTGACTCATATCCAGCTTTTTATCCACTGTTACCCCCAGGTCCTTTTCTGCAGAGCTGCTGCCCAGCTCGTCGATCCCCACCCTTGCCCAAGGTTAGCCAGGAGGGAAGTGCCAGGGCTGGGAATATAACCCAGGAGTCCAAGCCAATAGACCATACTGTTTAGGCTGGAACACAGGCTAGTCTTATGCCTTTAATACTTCGTTTAATGAAAAGGGCCAATCCTGTACCCCTGCCTCATCCTTTACTTATCGTGGGATGCATAAACAGGGGAATCAGCAGTGGGAGTCCAGGGGTTATTTTATCTGTGTTCAGTGCTGCTGGAACCCTGTGTCCAGTTCTGGCGCCCACAATTTAAGAAGGATGGTGATAAATTGGAGAGGGGTCAGGAGAATGATTAAAGGGTTAGAAAACCTGCCTTCTAGTGATGGACTCAAGAAGCTTCATCTATTTAGCTTAACAAGGAGCCCGTGTAGGGGTGACTTGATCCCAGTCTACAAGTACCAACATGGGGAACACGTTTTTAATAACGGGCTCTTCAGGCTAATAGAGAAAGATCTAACATGACCCAACGGTTGGAAGTTAAATCTAGACAAATTCAGACTGGAAATAAGGCAAACATTTGTAATCTTATACATATATATAAACTTATAAGTAAAAAAACTTGTAATAAATTTGTAATAACCAGTGGGACAATTTCCCACGGTGGATTCTCGGTTACTGACCATTTTCAAATCGAGGTAGGATGTTTTGCCAAAAGATCTGCTCCAGGAATTATTTTGGGGCAGTTCTCTGGCCCGTGTTATCGTGGAGATCTAGATGATCACTCTGGTCCCTTCTGGCTCGGGACTCTATAAATCGATGTGTGTAGGCATTACTTCTGCATTCCCCCCCCCCAACTTTCACAGGAGTACATGGGTGAGGAGACGCCTGTTTGTGTGCAGACAGCCCGTGTGAGGTGCAGGCCATCTCACGTAGGCTCTCAGGGGAGTATATGAGGCGCTGAGCGGAGGGTGAAAATTCTGTGTCGAGGTTTCGACGTTTGTCTTCATTCCAATTGGGGATGGAAGCCGAAAATGACAAACTCCTGCCTGGGAGAAAAATCCCCCACGCCCCAAACTGGTGTCAGGTCGCTCGCAATGTTAAACTTCCATTTTGCCCTTTTTTTTTTTATTTTTAGGTGATCACGCAATTGTAGCGACTTCAGGCTGGAAGGGGCCTCACGAGTTCATCTCGTCCATCTCCCCCATGCTGGGGCAGGACCAAATAAACCCAGACCATCCCTGGCAGGTGTTTGTCCGACCTGCCCTTAAGCACCTCTGATGAAGAAGATTCCAGAGCCGCCCCAGGTCACCTGTTTCAGCTCTGACCTAGGCAGAGTCACGGGAGCTGGTTACGCCCCCCTCTGGAAGCAGTCCCCTGGCCGTGACCCCTTTAGGTCGCACACAGTTCCACTAACCCTGGCTCCCGGCAGCAATCCAGCCCAATCCGATTGCTACAGAGGCTTGTCCTGTCTCCTCCAGGACACGATGCCGGGGGGTCTTCACAGCAACACCTGGTGGCCTTTGCAGAAGAAGGGACCCAAGGATCAGTCACCTGGCACCAGCATCTGACAGGTCGGAGGGCAACAGAGTGAGGCAGAAGTTCAGCCCTTGCCCACCCTGGGCAAACCGGTGCCCTGAGGACTCCATCTCTGGCTCCCTCTCTTGCCCCCTGCAATCCAGGATCCTGAATCTTCCTCCAGACCTCTTCTCTGAGTCCCCTGACCTCTTATTCTCCAGCTCCATCCCCTAGTCCTACCCACCGGGTCTCCTGCTGGTACATGTGCACTGTTCGGTCATTGGGGTGTATCTGTCTCTTGCTGGAACCTCTGTTGACTTGAATCAGCTACAGCCAGTTCTTTAATGACGCTATCCGTCCCCACCAGACAGTGCGGTGATCTCTATCACACACAAACACACACACACACCCCGCCTCCTGCACTGTTCCAAGAGGAGCATTAACCCCTTAGTACCTACCGGGTAGCCATGCCACGCCCAAAGGGAAACTGAGACATGCCTAGGCTTAGTCAAAATATTACAGGAAATTCCCACTTCGTCACAGAGGGGTATTCCGCAGCCTCGCTAGGTAACCTGCTCCAGTGCTGAGCCAGCTAGCAAGTTTTTTCCTAAGATCTAACCTGAATCTCTCTTGCTGCAGATTCAGCTGATCTATTTTCATCCTCCCCTGGCTAGACATGGAGAACAATTGATCACCATCCTCTTTATAACCACCTTTAATGTGTAACCGCCCTGCTGGCCGTGGGTGGACATCTCCAGACACCCCTAGCTGGAGACCCACAACTCTCTCGCCTGATGCTCGATCAGAGCTGAGTCTGGGGATGTGAATCCTAACGCAGAGGCCCAGCCAGGGGGGGTGGATTTAGCAAGGGGTCATGCTTGCATTGTCACGGGGTGCTCCTCGCACCGCCGGTCTGGCGCCGCCTCCTGATTACTCTGGGAATTAGCTCTCGAGGCCTACCATTATTAAATCAAGATTGGATAGCGTCCTAAAAGATCTGCTCTAGGAAAGGATTTGGGGAGGTTTCCTGGCCTGTGCTATGCAGGAGGTCAGACTAGATGAACACAGCGGTTCCGTCTGGCTTTCAAATCTACGCGTCTCATTTCCTTGTACTCCCCTTTCTGTGTGTTGCCCTATACTTAGATTGTCAGCTTTTTGGGACAGGGACTGGTTGCTCTATATAAGGGCACATTTAGAATGGGTTTCTTACCATCATAACAGGAACTCTCGGTCCTCCTACCTTATTTATTATTGGTACCCTTTCCTGGCCTAAGCACGTAGCCAGTATCTGGAGTCTTAAGAACAACCAGACTGGATCAGACCAATGGTCCATCTAGCCCAGTATCCTGGCTTCTGACAGTGGCTGGTGCCAGGTGCTTCAGAGGGAATGAACAGAACAAGAAATCATCACATGATCCATCCCGTCGCCCATTCCCAGCTTCTGGCAGACAGAGGCTAGGGACACTTCAGAGCATGGTTTTGCATCCCTGCCCATCCTGGCTAATAGCCATCGATGGACTGATCCTCCATGAACTTAACAAGTTCTTTTTTTAACTCTGTTGTAGTCTTGGCCTTCACAACATCCTCCAGCAAGGAGTTCCCCAGGTTGACTGTGTGTTGTGTGAAGAAATACTTCCTTTGTTCATTTTAAACCTGCTGCCCAATCATTTCATCGGTGACCCTTAGTTCTTGTATTATGAGAAGGAGTAAATAACACGTCCTTATTTATCTAGCTACAGCGCTCAGGGCACAACTGTTTTTCCCAGTCCTGAGTGACGTCGATAGATCAATCTAATTTTTAAATGTAGACCAGGCCTTAGTTATATTGTCACAAAGGTGCTTTATACCGGTATAACTATTCTTGCATGGAAAGGGAAATAAGTTAAACCACTATAAGGTATCTTTATACTGGCTTTAACTGTGTCCACTCCAGCTGTTTCACTGGTATAACTGGGTTGCAAAATCACACCTCTAACCAAAATGTCTCTGCCAGTACAAAATCTGGGTGTACAGTAGGCCTAACTTGACAACAGTTAGGCTGGTGGGCTGTTGAGATTATTTTCTATCAAATTGACCGAGGTCTCTCTGTATGAATCAGATCCACGACTTGGAGAGTGGTTCAGAAGCAGTCCCCTTTGGCCATTGCTGAAGCAGATCTGCAGTGTGAACATGTGTCTCCCAAGAGGGGCAAAGTTAGCATCCCAGATGAAACTTTTAATGACGAAGCTAAATTGCACCGGGCATCATTAAAAGAATGCAATGCTAATGGGCACTGCTGCGTGCGGAGAGCTTACGCTGGGCCGCGCGTCTGATTGTTTCGGCCACACGGGATCCCACAATGTCTAAACGGACCTTTAATGAAACACTTGGGGATGCGCAAACTTGCCCAAAGTTTCTGTAAGTGGAAGTTGTTTTAATTGGCTTTGAGGGGAGAGGCGCGTTGCCGCATTCGTTTCCAATGATGCATGCAAACTATCAGCCCTTCACGCAAATAGCAACGTCGATGAAATATACAGAAGCCAAATTTGTCACATAAGTTAATGATAGGTTTAGCACTTCTGCCATTTCCACCTTTTCTGTTGTTGTTTTCCCCTCCTCTCGGTGAGTAATGGGCCTATCCTGTCCTTGCTTTTCCTCTTCCTTCTAATGTATTTGGAGAATGTTGGATTTGTGTTTTGGAGAAAGCAACTTCCAGAAAGGTGTGAAGTCATCGAGACATGGAGAATCCACCTCTTCCTCCAGGAGTTTGTTCCAATGGCCAGTCAACCTCTCTCTTAAAGATCTGCGCCTAATTTCTAATTCTTCTTGTCCCCGAAAAATCGATCGTACATGTCTGAGGCCAGCTTCTCATCCTGGTCCTCTTTGTCATCCGGCTCGAAAACTACAAGACACACGGGAGAAACGATTACCGATGGGAGAAACTGCCTCAGAAAGGGACAAACAGAGACAGGTTGGCGAGAGCTCAGGCTACAAACTTCAGGGGTGAGACCCGTTGAAGATGCATCGCTTCCCAGGCCAGAGACCAGGCCATCTCTGCAGAGGAAAGGATTAAAACCTGAATGTCACACTGTCCTGTCCCTCTCTCTTTTTATACGGGAACAATGAACAATTCTACAGCTTGAACTGGCAGAATTCAGTTTTTATGTGTTTACAGTTTTGACAGCTAACTATCGATGTTTAGTTTGGAAGCCTTTTATTTTTTTAGGTCTCTTTATATCAGCTGAAATTTTCACAGGTGCTGGAAATGATGGGTTTTAAGCATTTCTTTCTGCATTGATCAACCAGCATTTTCACAGTTGTGCCAAATTTCTGGGGTTTTAAGCATTTATTTGTGATTGATTTTAAATTTTCAGAGTTGCAGGAATATTTTTTCGGTGGGTGGGTGGGTCAGACAATAGTTATTTAATGGCAGGAGACACTGAGATTCCACAAGTTCAAGCTTTATAGTCAAAGTGGCTGCGTCACACGTCAAAATACACCAAGTAAATAGCCTTAAATCAAACTCGAATGAGGTCTCAAGCCGTATTTTTCTTAGGATACTGGCCTGGCACTTGGACGCTTTGGGAATCTGCTACATCACCACAGACGCCTTGGGACAAGCCACGTATGCCCGGTCTACACTTCAAACGCATCCCGGAGTAGCTACAAAGGACGAGAGTGTCTAGCCAACGCTTCAAAATGAGATTGACTTTGCTGCGTTTTTTGGGCTGTGGAAAACGTCCCGCGCCGAACGTCGGAGTTAGGCCGACTTCATTCCCAGCGTCAATGCAGCTAGGTCGACAAGTTCCTCCATGGACCTACTCCCACCTCTCAAAGAAGAGGATTATTAACCACAGTGACCGAAAAAAAACCCTTCTACCGATGTAGGACCCGTCTACATTGCAGCAGGCGAGGCGGTTCTTGCCGTGTAGACAGAGCGTCTGCGGCTCAGTAGCGGAGTTGTAGACGCAGCCTCTCTGTATTTTTGTACTTTCCATCCATACAGGCAAAGCACTTTAGAGGGGAAGCCAGCGTCCCTACTGGCCGTTTTTCAGACAGAGAAACTGAAGCCTGGAGAGGGGCCGCGATTTGTCTGGGCTCACCCGGCAGCCCAGGGGCAGAGCTGGGAATGGAACCTCGATCTGCTGAGTTCCACTCCTGTGCACCAATCCCTGGGCCACCCTTGTTGGATTGGGGGAAACTGTGGCACACCATGGCACTGACCCCCTTCTCCCCCCAGCCCCATTTATCAGCCAGCCCCAGCAAGGAACGAGTCAGACCATAGGGGGAAATGAAGGGGTGTCTCCTCCATCTACCAACCCTCCGGCATGTCCCTTTGGACCCGGAGAGATAGATCCTTCCGGTTTATGCCATCAAATATCTTCGTCACCATCCGCAGAGCCAGGGGCTCCTCGTAAGCCTGGACCATGGCTCTCGCTATGTCCATGGTGTCGGCTCCCTCCATCTTGGAGTGGGGGATGCGCCGGTAGCTGTCTTCCACGGGAAAGTGCTCCAGGTGCAGCTTGAACATCTTGAACTCGCTTGCTGCTAGATCGTTCAAATACTCAACCGGTGTAGCAGTTCCTATGTTTCTAATCTCCCAGAATGCACTGCTGCCAGCTTGTGAGCTGGGAAGTGTGGCTTAGATACCAGAGACCATTGCAACTGAACTGGACTGGGACAATGCAGGGCAGACCTGCAAAGGTTTTAGCATTGACTAGCACGGCTTGAAATGGTTTCGGGGCACGGGTGGTGAAGGGGTCAGCCTGGTTGCAGTGCACTCAATGAACTGTCTCTGCGTAAGCTGACTCATTACCTCTGTCCAGTGCCAAGCGGTGCAGTTTTCCACTGCAGACAATGGCTTAGACGCTGCTCACTCCACCTTGCACATCAGCTGCGAATTCCATCCTCCGTGTTCAACTCAAAAGTTGATAGCAGGCGCTCCGGCTAATTGCCTCTTTGGGATTTGAGCCCTGGAGAATCAGTTTTTGAATCGTCTCGTCATGCCTGAGATCGGGCACTTATGATGTCGGTCAGGTGTATAAAGATCTCGAGAAAATGTAACTTTCTTCCAGTTTCAGCTGACCTCCCTGATTCTCTGCAGTCTGAGAAAATAAATTAACCCTCTAAACAGAGATGCTAGAATGCCTCTCAGCCTTGTCTCCTCTGATCTAACAGGGGACGCTTGCCATGTAATTTCCTTATCCAGCCATTCCCTGTCCTTCCACTTCCAATGTGCATGCTACCTGGACAAACCCAGGAGTTTGGGTCCTTGTCAAAGACTTGCAGAAGGCACTGACATTTTCATGCATGTATGTGATCTGGGATAGAGGTTATGTTCTATGGAGAATCCTTCTGCTGATGTGATCAGCCAAAATTAATACAATCAGCAATAGACATATTTTTTGGTACTTAAAAAAATAATCTTTAGCTTTAACCCCCCAAAACCGACGGTGTTCCAAGCACCTTACTTCACTGGAGATGAATTGTTCAAGGACTAATATCCCTGAATTGATGCAATATTGTCTGGCTTTCACATCTGAAAAGATAACAACTCTTTAGACCTCTTACTTTCAAGCCAGCTGTAACTGGCACCAAGTCCCAGAAAACCGAAAAAAAAATCATCTTTTTCTGTCAAAGTTTTCTCGGGACTCTTCCCTGTGATTCCACAGGATGCAAATTCCTGGGAAGGGCTTCTGCCGATCTCCTGGCTGCAGTTAATCCCGGGACTATGGAATGAGGTGAGTCACTGGAATTTTTCCTTTGCTTCATGTGCAGAGCCGCCCCTTTTTGACCCCTTCTGTATATTTTTATTCTGGTTTTCATATTTCTGTTCCTATGTAGATTGGAAAGGCATTTTGGTACACTTAACTGGAAATCAGTCTCACTATTGAATAACATACTATATTTAACAGAATGTCATGACAAATACCTTAAGGAAGTATAGATATAATATGTCATCATAGCTATCTTTATCAACCCTACTTGTGGTCTGATCAGTAGAATTATAGAATCATAGAAGCGTAGGATTGGAAGGGACCTCGATGGGTCCATCTAGTCCAGACCCCTGCATTCAAGGCAGGATTACATGCTTGTTCAATGAGGCCTATTTTTTTCTTCAATCCATGTTGGCTGCCATTAACGATGCTACCATCTACAATGTCTTTACTGGCGGCACAATTTGAGAATATGGATTTAGAGGCTCAATCCTGATCTACAATAACCTACGTGCGGGATGAGCTATCTGACAGTAGGAATTCTCTTCTGGCAGAAAAAGGCATCAAGAGATCCAACAGTTGGAAGCTGAAGCGAGGGAAAAGTCAGCCTTGAAATAAGACACAAATTGTTGAACCAGGAGCTGATTAACCAGTGGAACAATTCACTGAGGGACCTGCTGGATTTTCCGCCGCTTGAAGTCTTTAAATCAAGACCAGTGTAGCTTGGTCTGCTCTGGGTTTACCGCAAGGATGACCGGGGCAGTTCCCCGGCCTGTGTTATACAGGAGGTCAGACGACATGATCACAGTGGTCCCTTCTAGCCTTAGAATCTTTGAAATTAGTTCTCCCGTGTGTTTTCACATACTGAAGCAGCTGCTGGGAACTTTTAATGCATGGGGGCAGGGTTCCCAGGGCAAGCTAGCGTGCTGCAGATTTACACACCAGCTCGTAGTACCCTAAGGCTGTGTTTACACTACAGCTGCTTCTGCAGCTGAGCCTCTGGAGTGCCTGAGAGCGAATGCTTCCTACTCAATGGAAGGGGTTTTTCTGACGACGTAGTTAATCCATCTCCGTCAGTGATACTAGTTTGCTGGAAGAATTCTTACATTGACACAGGTGTGTCTGCACTGGGGGTTAGATCGACCTAACCATCATAGAATCATAGAATATTAGAGTTGGAAGGGACCTCGGGTGGTCATCTAGTCCAGCCCACTGGAGGTATCAAAGGTGGGAAAACCTATGGGAATCTTAGGGAAAAATGAAAATGTCATTTAAATTTAATTAGTTTATTGTATAAGTTTAACAGTTTGTGAACATACAACAGAGAGAAGGGTTTTCACACCGTTTGGGAGGGAAATATGTTTTTTACTGCTGTCAAAGGTAAATAATGAGCATATAAATCATTTGACTTAATATTTTTGTCATAAATTATGATAAAGTTTTGCAATGAAATATCTGAAACATTTAAGTGGAATAAATAGTCGTGAATTATGCAAATAACGTTGTTTACCATTACTATCAGCATTCTCCTAAAGGTCAATGATAAAACAATGAAAGCCATCAACCTCCATTTGTTCTGTCTATGCACCAAAGCAACTGTTCAAAGGTCTAAAGATTAACGTTCCAAAGTAATTTTCTTTAAGCTTCTACTGTTTGTGAAGTTATGTACTATTCAGGTTTCATAAGTAGGGTTAAAAACAACCTTAATTTTAATAAGAAAAATATTTTGAGCGAGGATTTTAATATGTTATTGCTCTTTTTTTTTTTTTTTTTCCAAACAATCATGTCTGTGACTTTCTTAAGCTGTGTGATTAATTCCCTTCAGGGCACTGAATAAGCATCCATGAACTGTGTGTCCACAAAAGGGCAGAGGGCAGCATGCCCTTTGGATTGTTATGCCACATTGTACATTATTTTCTGCCTCCTTTCCCCATCGTCTCTATTTTTATTTTAGGGAAGCCATCCTACAGTGATTAGTGTCAGGGAAACTCAAAAGTTTCAGATACTTTTTCCCCATAATTTGGATACTTATCTGAAGCTCTTCCAAAATCTTTCATAACGTTGTCTCTCTTTTCCTCACCCATCCTTGCTTCCTAGAATTCTGGAAGCTAAAGTCTGTAACCAAAGAATCAGTCCATCTTCCTGGCTGATCCTCTTGGAATTAGCACACAGATCTGCTACTATCTGGTAAGAGGCTGCCCAGAATTAAATTTGATATTCCAGATAAGATCCTACCAGAGCCATATAAAAGACGGACTTCTATCTTCCTGTCCATGACTTGGCGTCTTTGTGTACACAGCCCAAAACAGCACGAGCCTTTCTTCTGCCACATTTCATTGCAAACTCACTTCTAATCTATTGTCAAAGATTAACAGGAGCAATACATATAACTGCTCCTCCACTTCCCAAGCTTCCCGTGCAGAGTCCAAGTCCGCAACAGTTTCCTCCTCCATATTATTCACCGTTTCTATCAAGCCCTTTCAGGGCACAATTCTTTTCACAGTCCTGAACACCATATCTAGGTCGAGCTAATTTTCAATGTTCACCAGCTAACTGAGAACTGAGGAGTTCATAGCATTGAAATTATCATAAATTGAACATCTCCAAATGACAGCAGGAGTGGTTTGTGAATTGCAGTATGGTGCTCTCTTCCTGTCTTTCAAGTCATTGCAAAACCATTTCCAATTAAGTGATGGCTTCAGACTGTGAAAAGATGTTGTATTTTTCATCAGTGTTACTTCTGTCATGTGATTGCTTTTTTATTTTTTTTTTTTTAACCCCATCAGGAAAAGTGGTTTGTAAAATGGGTTGTTTGTAAGACTGATGCTTGTGAAATCGAGAATCTACTGTAATAATAACTACAGCTGTGCAAATCACGGATTTTTCTGATTCACTGGCAGGCTCAATTTTATTTAAAAAATTAGCTTGGAGTCAACCTGAAATAGAAATGTTATGAATTTTTTCGTGAATCAAACAATAAAATCAGTTTTGATTTCAGGCAGAGCTCAACATGTTTCATTTCAATTTCAAGAATTTGTGAATGTATTTTTATTGATTTTTAATAAAATGGAAGGAAATTCCAAAGCAAAATGTCATTCCAAATTGAAAAAAAATTATCTTTTGAAACTGTCAAAAAAACAAACAAACAAAAAACCAAAACCCACCATTTTGACTCTTTCAGGGTTTTGGTTTGGGGGTTTGTTTGTTTTTGGTTTTTCTGACATGAACAATCTGATGACACCAACACAAATTCATTAAATCTGTTGTTCCGTTTCACCAAAAAGAGTTTCAGTTGGAAGTTTTTCCCCAGCTCTACTAACCCTTGGCCATTTAGACTGTGTCAGTTGCACAGGAATGAGACTGTCCATTGCTACAGATACATTGCTATACGTACAGCTCCTAGCACACTCCAGGCAGTGGTTTTGGTTTGAGCCTGAAGGTGCTACTGCAGTATAAACAACTATACTATGCACATTTCAGCATTGAGCACAGCGTTGTGTGCACTATTGAGGAAAACCATCCATTTGCATTTTATGCCCGGCTTTTCTGACTCTGCATGGCATGACGTCTCTTCTGGTTGTTAGTCCTCATTGTTGTAACCATTCTTCCTGTCCTCTTGCCAGATGAGCCCCAGACTGTGGTACCATGCAAGGAGACAATGACTCTGTGGTGACTGAATTCATCCTGGCTGGAATTTCTGGTGGCCCACACGTGAAGTTCGCCCTCTTTGGCTTCCTTTTGGCAATCTACCTACTGACCCTGGTTGGAAATCTGCTCCTGATCCTGCTCACCAGAGTGGACCTCCAACTCCACACCCCCATGTATTTTTTCCTCAGTAACTTGTCCTTTTTAGATATCTGCTACATCACCAGTAATGTCCCTCAGTTGATGGTCCACTGCCTCTCCAAGAGACCCGCCATCTCCCTGGGCAGGTGCTTGGCCCAGATGTACATCTCACGCTTCTTGGGGATAACTGAGTTCCTCCTGTTGGCCGTGATGGCTTATGACCGCTGGGTGGCCATCTGCAAGCCGCTGCGCTATACCATCCTCATGAGCAACAGAGTCTGCATCCAGTTGGCGGCCATGTCATGGGGCGGCAGTTTCCTCCTGTGTACGTCCGATTTCCTTGCCAAGCAGCTTCGCTTCTGTGGGCCCAACGTCATCAACCACTTTGCTTGTGAGCTTCAGGCCGTGCTGAAGCTGGCCTGTTCAGACACCCACAGCAACCAGATTGTGATGTTCACAACCAGCATCCTCGTCCTGCTGGTGCCCTTTTCCTTCATCCTCGTGACGTATGTCCGCATCATTGCGACCGTACTGAGGATCCACTCTACCCAAGGCCAGGCCAAGGCCTTCTCCACCTGCGCCTCCCACCTCACAGTGGTGGCATTGTTTTACGGGACGGCCATCTCTGTGTATCTGCGGCCTCAGTCCAAATCTTCCCTAGATCAGGACAAGTACATTTCCCTCTTTTACGGCGCTGTAACTCCCATTCTAAATCCTCTCATCTACAGCCTGAGAAACAAGGATGTGAAGGAAGCCCTGAAGAAGTT
>NW_027133780.1:0-12344 GCF_026122565.2 Emydura macquarii macquarii
ACTAGTCACATGAGCAACCAGTTTAGTGGCTTATTGCAGTCAAAAGGGTGGAACAGCCTTCATGCAAATAAGCACACTGACTAGTCCGATGACATGAACAACCAGTAGTCTGCCACCTGGCAAATATAAAGATTTGTTTTAATTGCATGGAACACTGAACTTTAAAAATCAAACTTCATTTGAAACGAAGCAGCAGCTATGTAATGATGTAGGATCATTACATGAATGATCTAGGATGTAATGAATTCTCAATCCTGGTTCAACTGCACACAGTAAAGCTCTTCAGGGTCTTTGGAGTCGTCTCCAAAATGCACAGATCTTGAAGAGTTGCCTATAACCAGACCCAGGGAAAAGAACCACAGATGCTTGTTGTGTGCACTGGTTGTTCAGCAGCATATAGAATAAGTCAGTCTCTCCTCAGTTTCTCTGCCTACATTTTCAATCACTGAAGGGGAAGAATGACACACACACGAAAGCTTTTCTAGGATTAAAGGGAATGCAGTTCAAGTTAATGCAAATTCTACAAACTGAAGTCATTTGGGAAGGAAATAATACTATGTGTTTCGATTCTCAGTATGAGAAATCCTGGTGAAACCAAGTTCCCAAGCGTTCTAACACAACCAATGAAAGGGTTCACTGGTCAACATGCGCACACGGGCTGTCAATCCATCCACAAACACTGAGAACAAGCTATGCAGATAACTACAGAGGATTGTAGAGGCCATGGAAAGTGGAACCTTCTGAGGTTGGGAGAGAGCTGTATAGCTCAGTTGAAAAATAATAATTCTGTCGCACAGGAGTTAGGCTCTGAGTACTGATGAGGCTGTTAGATGCTATCACAGTTCTCTGCTCCACCCCGGCCCCTGAAATACACTGAGTTTGCCTGAAAATAGTACCACCACCACAGACCTGCTGTTCCTTCTGAGCAGAGAATTGTGCACCCTGAATAGTACAACAGCCTTTCCTTGGTTTTATAGCTCACAGAGTCATTGACTGCAACAGGAGATCAGCAATTCCACACACAGGAGGACCCACTCCATCACTTCCCACCGTTCTGGCAGCACAAAGCACCCACAGATCTGGCTTAATTGGCTCTCTCAGGATTCCCCTTGTAGAAGAACCACCCCTGGGTGGCAGAGACACAGAATGGCATTACTGTGCTATCACCACCAACGCCTCTGGATGGCTGGGGATGATCATGGGAAAAAGTAGGCATGGCAGGAGCACCATGGGCCCAGCAATCCCCAGCTGTTGGAAGACCCCTGGAGGCCATAGGTAACTAGGCCTAACTTAGACTAACTCTGAATATGTCAGTGCAAACTTAGGTGCCATGTTCATCTGCGTATATTGTCCCTACAGGAGTAGATAGAACCTCAGTACTCTGTGGAGGTAAGTCACTGTGTAAAAGGGGATGTTAACACATTTGCTAGATCCACATGTATTTTTGAACAAGAACAGTGTTACTGGTCAGGAAGGAAATACTTCCTGTATGCCAGTTGTTTTACAGAGGACTAGAACAGTGGGCCAAATTCTGCTCAATATTACATTATTGTATCATCACATCACTGCCTTGAACTCAGTAGGGAGGAATATGTGCTGTAGTGGAGGGCAGAATCTGGCCTAGAGAATAATGTAGTTTACAGCAATATCACTGCTGGATGTAGAGCAGAATTACCATTAGAATTATGCCAAATTCTGACGTCCGTTACATACAGGCAATGCCAGGAACAGCAGTGGACTTGCACCTCTGTAAATGCAATCAACATTTGGCCCAGAGTGGTCTGCAGATATTTCACAATAGTATCTCCTCTACCCTGTGTACAGGGCTTTCACAGCACTGAAATTACAAACTTCATATTTTATGTTCTTTCCTGGCATGAACTGTGCATAAAAAAAATCACCTCATTTACTGCCTTTTAAACTTCACTAAAGAAAAAGTGATTGATACAATGTAATGGCACGGAAAATTGTCAGCTACAGTTAAGAGAAATCACCTCTCTTCATATTTCAGCACTAGCCTATTCAAACTGATTCCCAAGAATTTTATTCCTTTATCGCCACAAGGGGGTAACAGAAGCTTGAATTTGTATTTAGCTAATCTGAGCTGTCACTTTGCTCAGTCTTCAAGCAGGAATTGGGGGCAATATTTATCATCACGGAGGAAGGGGTCATCCTATGGAGCTACACAGAACTAAATGAAATGATAGAAGTAAAACCAGAGATGCATGTATAGTAACTGGCTATTTAGAGCTGCAGACAGATTTAAGATAAAGTATACTACTCAGTGCACAGTAACATGCATTATAGCACAGCACCCTCTGTCAGGGCCCCTTAAAAGCCTGCTAGTTTTACCTGTTTCAAATAAATACCTCAAATCATCATTTCATAATAATAAAGGAAATGTTTAAATCTACCACCTGATTCACTCTGATACTCAGAACGCTACACACTACTCTAGCAATGCAAAGCAGCCACAACTGGGAGCATAACATGGGTTTTTCTTAGATCTACAGTTTCTGTTTGTTTCAACTTGGACAAGGAAAACTAACAACTCCATTTCACTTCTGGGTGTTCAGGCTCTGGCACAAAGCTGCAAGGTTAGAGTTGCAAGCGCTGCAAGGGAAAGTCTTTAATGCCAACCAAACTGTTCTCATTTTATTCATATGAGGGTGTGTAAAGCCTCCCTCCTCCCCACGTCTTACCCAGCTGCTGTCCCTCAGAAGTTGGCTCTCATCTGCCTGGAAGTGACCCTGTATGTTCCAAAGAATGTAGCACACAGACTTTCCCACATAATGCACTCTTCCAACTTCAGTATTCAGCAACACAGTTTACACACAGCTTTAGTTGTCTAGATTCATATGTGGGGAAAGGAGCAAAAGGAAAAGGAAGGGGAGAATTAGGAAAGTGTAGAAACAACCCAAATAAGGAAGTCCTCTTTCTTCTCTGTAGTCCCAGCTCCTTTTATCGGAGCAGGGGAAACGCAGAATAGCATGACTTCAAATTAGCTCCAGATTGTGCCCCTGTGCGTGTAATCCCCCTTTTGGCCCCCAGAGTCGAATAGAACATCTTCACTAAGGAACTCTTGGGAGGGCTTCTAGGGACACAGGACCAGTGTGAAGGAAACGGGACTCCAACCAAATGGCCCTGCCTGTCATAGAATGAGCTGTGGGGAGCCCCTCCAGACCTGGAGACAGGCCCCATCACGTTTTCCATATGGTTTCCCCCAACATGGATCATGTACCGGAAGCTCAGTGAGGGCATCTTCAGGGGAACTTTCTCTCCTGGAACTCCCATCCCCAGATTTCCCAGAGGAGGGGATGTTCTGGCCCAATGGCAGGTGCAGTGTTTTCAGATGGCAAGGTGAGTTTCAGTTTGACAGTGTATTTTTAAATCAAACAAACTCTCAGGCAGAGCTTCTCTTTCTTTAGCTGTAAATTTTGATCATCATTGAGATTACACAACAGTTTGGAGAGGAAGTGAGGATTACACACAGTCTCCAGGTGAAACTCCAGGGGGAAGTTTATATGAGCAGAATGGAAATACTCAAATTGGAATTTGACAAAGACAATGGGGCGCACACTCTCCAGGTATTTAGGTGTCTAACGCCCATTGAAAGACCAATTGGATTTAAACACCTAAATATTTTGAAAATCTGGGCCGAGGCTCCTACTCTTATAAAGATGCCATGGCATCTGTAATGACAAGTTTAATGACAACTTTTGGCTTAAATTTCATTAGAAAAAAAGAAAAGGAAGAAAGCATGTGAGTAGGCAGTGGACTTTCCGGCAAGGAATGAATTTGTGTCTTATTTCCAATGCGTGCACCTCCTGCCTGTTGCATTTGAGGGATCCGGTGTGGAGTATTTGAGAGTCAGAAATGGCTTGGCCCTTCTACTTTTACTGACAATTATTTTGACATTTATCTTTTTCAAAACGTGTATGCTTCAAATAATCAAGACCTATGACTGCGTGGTTCTCTCTTACAGGATGAAGAGAGCACAGTGAGGAGTCTGGTTTTGTTTAGTGGCTCACACACTGCGCTGACACGTGTCCTCTCTCTCACACTTAGATCAGTTGGAAACTGTTTGATACAACGAGAACGACAGCACTTCATCTCTTCTGCTCAGGCCTCGACAACTGCTCCCACATTTTCTTCTTTCAACATTTGAATATTTATCACTCAAGATTGAGCAGCACCGACTTCTGGTTCTTTTTTTCCCCGTGGTTAGGAGTCCCAGCAAGTTCAGGAGACATGAAGGGGTATCCGGAAATTCTCCTAATTTGCCTCTTGCCATGTAAGTTTGTTGAACTCACTCGTGGTTTATTATTTACAGTTACTTATTTATGCAGCATTGTGGGATTTGCTTCCCAGAGTTACAAGTTTCATTCCAGGGCAACCCCAGTGAAACCTAAGACTGGAGTCTCAGCACCCCTAAGTGTGGATGGAGCTCTACAGATAATCTACACACAATGGACACAATTCTCCACTGCCCTGAACTCTGTGCAGTCATTTACACCTGTGCATGGGACAGAGCAAATGCCAAGATCCGAATTTTCCTTTCACTCACATCAGTGGCAGAAGATTACACACCTCAAACTCACTTTGCAGTAAATGAACATACAAAGTAGAAGGCATTTCCAGGAAATCTCATGAACCTTTCTTGCCAGTTATCAAATTCCTAGTGAGCAGGTTGGCTACACATCCATTTTATGTTACATGGGTAATTCAATGATCTTACTCTATGCTGTATATTGTAACTATTTTCAATCTTAAGTAGCTAGCTGTTTGGCTGAGTGAGACATTTCTAAAATGGCCATCACCATGGTATCTGAGCACGGAACACATTGTTGTGGACTCTGACTGCACTAAGAGGACATCATATTAAGTTCTGCTTTTATGTGTCTTTCAGTTTCTAGGAAGCTTTATTTGCTTACGTATCTGTTGAATATTCAAGTGCTTACAGTTTGTCTTCAGTTGTAACAGGAAAGCTTTTGTCTATTTACCTTTTTAAAATGCAAACATATTAATATTGCTTCTATTGAGGTAGCGCCCAAACGGATTATACAGTGCCTAGCCCAAAGGGGTCTCAATCATGTGACGAAAAGACTCCCTGCTCTTAGTGTTTTATAACTTATGTAATCATATACATTTGATTAGTTAGTTGGGGTTGTCCTCCTTTGAGCACGGGGTTGGGCTAGATGACCCCGAGGTCCCTTCCAACCCTAATCTATGATTACATATGAAGGATTGAAGGAGAGGGATATATCTTTCTTATTAGATGGTAAATTAATTGGGGGCAACAGTCACAGCTTTTTGCATGTCTGAACGGCACCTAGGACAGTGGGGTCCTGATCCTGATTAGGGCCTTTGATTTCTACCATAAAAAAAGTCATTTATTCTTTGCATTATTTAAGGTCTAGAGGCCCCAACTCTGCTAGATGCTGCAGAACCAGAGAGAGAGGGGGAACCAAATAGGTAAAACACAAAAAGAATAGGAGTTCTCCTCATTCTACAGATGGAGGACAGGATTAAGGATCAGATCTTCAATAAGAGCCGAGCAGTTTTCCCTCTCGCTGAAGTCAATAGAAGCAGTGGGTTCTCTGCACCTCTGAAAATCAACCTCTTAATAACTTGTCTAAGATCATGGAAGGAACCTGTGGCATTGCTGTGAATGGAGTTCAGACCTCCTGAGTCCCAGTTTCTCACCTTAACCACAGAGTCCTTATGGTGAGAGAGTGCACTACAGTTCACTAGGTGGATCCCTCCTTCCTTGGGAGAAGAATGCACTAAGGCCCAAATCCTCAGAAGTATTTAGATTCCTAACTTCCATTGAAATCATCCTACATCACTGACTTAGGATCTAGACCCAAATATCTAATATGGTTAGTGGCTAAAGTCTTTAGTTTCTCTCTCTCTCTCTCCCCCTCACTTTCAGGTGTAAACTGGCCCTTTCTCGGAGTTGGGGTGAAACTAAAGACTCTCTCCCTCACCCTCCTGCTCCATCCTGAACCCAACAGGAAACTAGACAGTAAAAACAGCAATATCATCTTCACTTCTTGCTTTCTTCAATCAGGATTGGTTAGCATGCTGAGGTTTTGTTTGGTTTTTTCCCCCCCCCTCCAGGTACAGTCCCTCAAATTGAAGCAGCATTGACTTTGATACCTTTTCTTCCTGACGAGTTGCAGCAAGTTAAGATGACATGGTGGAAGGTCTGGAAGCCTTCTCTGCTTGCCTCTTCCCTTGCAAGTGTTTTGCACACATTAACTGTAGTTAGTGGTTTATTCTGTATTTATTTTGTTAGTACAGGAACAGGGGCCTGAATCTCCAGTCCAATGTAACAACTTTCTGCTGCTGCAGTCCCAGTGAAACCAATGGCATTGCACTGAAATAAAATTGGTGGACTGAAATGGAGAAATCAGGGCCTATAGTCCTGGATAGTACTTCACGGATAAGCAGGAGACAAGGAGTCTGATTCTGCACTGCCCTGTATCTTGTGTAATCGTTCACACCATCTTCGCCACGGTGTAAAACAGAAATTGACGGTTTACTCAAACTACAGATAGAAGCTTTACCCATTTTACCCTCATATTTACGGAGATGTAAATGATACAAATTGCAAGGCAATGGATAATTAAGCCCGTGTGCCTTCCTCAAGAACTTGCAGCTTGCATGGCCATGTACATGTTACTGCTCTGCTCTATGAAGAGGGAAATGTTTCCAGCTGCTGTCGCCTCATTGCTGCTGTCCCTCTTTTTGCCTTCCAGCTGTTCTATGGGCCATTCACCTGGAGCAGGAGCAGATTTCCATCACAAAGCAGCCACTTCCAGACAGCTTTGCCAAATTCACTTGCAAGGTGTTTGGTGAATCAGCCTCCACCTGTTGGAGGCCCAGTACAATTGGAGTTGCTTGACCACTGTCCTACAGGCTTAGCGTAGCATTCAGTTGCTTGCTTGGCTATTCTGACCCCTGTAGCATGACATCTTCCAGTTGGTAGAGACTGAATAATCTTATAGATGCCTCAGTTTCTGCATACCATGGCACATAAGATGACAAAACAGAGATACTGTATGCTTGCAGCTGCACATAGATAATGGTGATGGGAACAAGAAGTTATCCTTGAACGTCTCGGGTACACTGTTTTATTGCCAGGGGGCATATTTTTACTCCACCCCTCCTATCACCAGATGTTGTTTTGACGACTCCAATTATTATGGTGAGACGGATGTAGTTAAGGGTGGAAACCCAATGTAGGTAATTAGCATATATGATAATGAGAGAAATAATTAGGTGAAAGCTGTTTAAGGAAGAGTATAAGTAGTCACTATTTAGACAAAGGGGAGCGCTCATCAACAGCTGACTCCGCGGGAGGTGCTGCCGGTTGGACTAGAGGATCCACTGACTCCCTGGTGGGGCCTCTGAAGAAAGCCGTTGCTGTATACAGCCTTCTAAGTAACAGCTTAGCTCTCCAGACTTAGTGAGTATGATATATTGTAGTTAGTTTTAGGCTTCGTATCTAACTAGTATATTTATAGAAAACCTTGCACATTAAACCTTATTGATCTGCAAATCGGGCGTACCGTGCCTCACTAATATCCACACTGATCACAAAGTGTTCAGAATCAACACACCAACATCCACTGCTACCGAACCGCAGCTAGAGAGGCCCCACAAAGGCTGCTGTACTTCACCCTAAATGGGTCTGAGACAAAGCGGGAAGCAGGCTTCTCCAGTGAGAAACTCAGTGCCTATGGGAGACAAAACACCTGCATCTTGTTGGTGCACAAGCTGGAAAAGACAGACAGCAGCCGCTATTACTGTGCCATGTGGGATTTAGCACAGTGCCATAAGATTCCTGTAACCCTGCACAAAAAGCCACCACAGCTCTGTGTTTTGAGCTCACCTCTCGTATTACTGCTGCAGCAGAGCAGGGTGAGCCCCAACCCGCAGCCCACCCACACCAGTCTGCAACAGACAGACTTAGTCCCACATACCATGGCCAGTGTGAACTCCAGCTCGGCCAGCCCAAGTTGTGTAGGGATTTGCCTCTGATGCCTCAGCCAGCGAAGCGGAGTTCACCTGGTGGGTGATACAAATCTAACAGCCAGTGTCTGCCTACAAGTGCTGGCACCATCTCGAATGGCAGAAGAAGTGATTGACAGTCACTAGCCATTTGATTTCACAAGGCCATGGGTGAAGAGAGAAAGTTGGGGGTTAGAGAATGAGGGACAATGAGGTAGTAACAATAAATAACTGGGGGGAGGCAGGTAAGTGAACAGGGAAGGTGAGGGGAACACATTTTCTAGTTTGGGACAAAAAAGAGTTGTTTGCATCTCCACTGGGAATTTTCAGCACATATCCATGGCTGGAGCTCTAGTGTACACAGAGTACAGGAGTTTTCTATTCATTTTCAATGGCCATACAAAAAGTAATTAACTTGGCTCCTCTGAGTGCACATGTGCACCATACTCAAGGACTGAAGACAAGAGCAGCAGCAACATTCTTTATAGCTCTTCATATACTAAATGAGAGAAGGGCACAGGCAGTCTTGGGAGGCGTCCTTCCCAGGGGAAAGGTCCCAACCCTCACATCCAACTGCACTGCACTCAGTACAAGACCTGGGCTTAGTGAGAAAGGTGGCTGGATGCAATCTCTGTCTCTCCATGATGCTGGGGCCAGTTAATGGCTTGTTTTGCTCCTCCTATACCTTGGCACATTTAGATTTGCTCTGCTATAAATGGCCCTCAGGAGCCATTCAGAAGTTAAGGGTCTCTGTAGTGCACTATGTCCCTCTAGCCACATCCATTACTGTAGAGTAGAAATGGAATTCCTTATCCTAGGTTCCAGGAATTCCACTCTGTTCGGAGGATGGATAGGCTTTTGGTCACACTTACGTCCTCTGGTAGCGCATCTCACCATCAAACAGCTTTAACGGAGAATTCTCAATCAATACAAATAAGCCAAAGAAACGGGATATTACATCTGTCATCTATGTGTGGGTCTCCTGTGGATTTTAAATAGATCCATGGATTGTAAATAGTACTAAATTATCACTTATAATTTATTTCCAAAAGCCATAACTTGCCTGTCACTTATAGACACTGTTTGGAACGTCCAATCTAAATTAAATATCCATTCAACTTCTTGGTATGTATGTTAAAGAAATAAATTTGGCCCACAACAAAGCATGAACAGGGGACATTTACAGAAGTGTGGTACTACAAATATATTCCCAAAAAATTCGTTAAGATGTAATTAAGGTTCATAAAATCATATAGCTTAGAAATGCAAAAGCCCTATTACAGCATCCAATCCATCTTCTTTCCAATGAAGGATTATTCCTTAAAAATAAACTAGGCAAAACACTAGAAAATATTGTGTTATCTCCAAAATGGGGCTTCAATCATCTCCTTTTGGAGATAATTCCCCAGCCTAATTCATCTCAAGGTCAGGAAGTTTTCTTGATTTTCTGTTTAGGTTTTCCATCTTTTCTCTGTCCTCACTGGTGTCTGCAATTCAACTCAGTTTTGAATCATATGCAAATTTTGTAAACATTCACGCCATTCTCCACATCAGTAAGGAACATGTTTAGTGTGTCTTTTTTCCTGCATTAAGATTGATGAAAGCACTTTGAGATGTTCAAGTGAAAGGTGCTCTACCCTGAAAGATGCTGATCGATTTCTAAAAGGTAAGGGGTGCTCTCATCTTCTATAGAAATAGATGAGAGTTCAGAGACCTCAGCACTTCCAGAGTTAGTGTTTTAAAGGATAAGCGCCATATCAGCAAAGTATTCAGTTTTTTATTTCTTTTAGTAGTTATTGTATTGTGTACATAAATCTAAGAAAGATTTAAGATTTCATACTTCAGTTGGCTGACTACTTTCTCATCTCTTGTTCATTACTCTGGCAACAGACATATAATATTATGACCCAGTTCTCAGAGCAAAATCATCATAAATTGTTCCACAAAAATTAGAAAAAAAGTTATCAAAAATTGTTCCTCAGTATTTTCAGGTCTTCAGCAAGATTTGGAACATGGACCTGGGCACGAGCATCTTAGATACCTCCCTCAAGGTTATCTATCTTTTATCAGAATGTGCTCCCTTCTGTAGCATGGAGCAAATGGTAAAGGAAGACAAACCCATGAGATATGTTTAAAACTAGGGACAACAGAATTAATCACCGAATTAAATATTAAACCATTAATCCCTTATTGTTATTCTGAAGACATCTTGTATCTTCACAAAGTAAGTTCATACATCACGTTTATTCCCCACTCAGAAAACCACAAAACATCTTTTCTAACAAAACAGGATGTGTCGCCTTTCAGCTGCTTCACCATCAAGATTGGAAACCAATAAATGGTGTTTAAACATCGAGCTGTTTTGCATTCCAAATTCTTCACTATTATTTCAATAAGATTTTGTTTGTTTTAATAAGACACCCCAACTATGCTCAGAAGAATCTTTTCCTACAGCTTAGTATTCAGAATGGGATTTTCGATTTACTGTTGGTGGGATTTAAAACCATGTAATGATTGTAACGTGACATGAAGGTGCGCAGTACCTTGCAGGATAGATTTCTTCAGGTTTCATCCCAAACCTAATGAAGTCAACAGGAGAACATCCAGCAACTTCAGTGGGCTTTGCATCAGGCCAACAGATATCCACAACATACACACCCCCTGAAAATTTCACTCACCTTTTACAGAGGAGGTAGTTCAGTTCCATTGAAAAAAGGCTCTTTGAGATACAAAGAAGAGGGCCAGAGTTACCTCAAAGCCTGATCATGCTCCTAAGACAGGTGGTAGCAACTTTGCCATTGACATAGATGAGAGCAGGATCAGTATGTATAAAATCACTTTTTTGGATTCTTGAGGGGTAAGAGATTGTTTGATGGAGAATACTGTATATTTTACAGCATTCATGATGGTGTTTTATCCTACAACTTCATGTTTATATAAACAGAAAGATAAAATACAATTCAGAGAACTCTGTGATATAAATATATAAAGGCCATTGAGCACAATATACAAGTGTATGAAAATAAAATGCATAGCAAATAAATTACATTGCAAAAAGAAAAAAAATTAATTACCGTAATTGAGCTAGAGGAAGATGGAGTATTAGCAAGCAACCCAAGGAGTCAATTTTGAAAACAGCTATGTGCCTAGATACTTTTACTCACCCAAATAAAGTCATGTCAATCCATGAGACTATTCATGCGAGTCAACTTATGCAAAACCTTCCTATCCCTTGTACATCCCCAAAAGGGTCAGAGCTGATTTAGCCTTTAATTAGAGAGGCAGGGATCATAAAAAGTTCATCATCAAGAGTTCCACGGGTATGCTTTCAGTCTCTCAAACGTCCACACTCACTCACGTCCAGTACCGCCCTCTTTGAGAGATCATTCTTTGTCGCATGATTAAAAGATGGCCGCCTGTGTATTCACTCTGAATCCTTGGAATTCAGACAAAACCAACTTGCTCCAGGTGACCAAGTTTAGGCTCCTAAATTCCTTTAAGGATCTGACCCTAACTCCCTTTCCCTTAGGTAGACCTGTTCAAAGAGGTCTATATATTCAATCACTATGCTTTTGAATAGTGGTATATTTGTACGGTGTTTGTTGCTGTGTTTCTGTGGGTAGTGTGCAAAGTACATTCAAAATCTTACACATTTTATGGAGTTCTCAGACAGAATAGTTTATTGTAATGTTTAATGGGTTAAATATAGCCCTTTCTAGAAGGGTAAGGAAGAGGCCTATATAGCACTTCACTTAAACCCTCAAAATCGGGATTAAATGGGATTAAAACAGTGTGAGGACCTTGTTCTGCCTCTCTGCACAGAAATGAATTTCACCTAGTAAAAGTTACATCCTCTTGTGGAGTGGGGGAGTGGACACCAACCAATACTCAGTGGGAAATTCAGACAGAGTGTACATAGCAATAGAATTAAAAAAACCTATGAACCCCCTTACAAAACAAGGGGAAATCTATTGATTTAGGCAAGAACAAGGAGTTAATCCTTGAGGAAAATCTCAGTTTGGATGGCAGAAGAGCCAAATATTAGTGCCAGAAATATTTGTTTATTTAACAGATTATTGTTTTGATTGTTTTGCTCGGAAACAATACTTTCAAACCTGGAAAATTGAAACTGAGTTTAGAGAGGATGAAAAATTCTGAGAGTAAATTCTCCCTAGATATTAGGGCTTATTCCAAAATCCATTGGGAAAAGAAATTTAAAAAAATAATAATAATAATCATCAATGGAAAAGCTTCCCATTAACATCAAAGGACTATGCATCACACCCTAAAGTCTAGTCTACAACAGAAGTGCTACAGCATTTCAA
>NW_027133781.1:0-1257 GCF_026122565.2 Emydura macquarii macquarii
ACTGGATTATTTTCATATGTTGGTGGTGTCACTGTTTATCCTGGCAATGGTGCCGTCTGACAGCTCCACATCATACCTCACCTTAAAGTAGACATAATAGGCTTTCAGATGATTTATCATATGCTTGTGCTTAGACCGGGTACGTTTAAGTTCACCAAATCGATGGTGTCTGCGATGGTGTCGCTTTTTATTCTTGGGCTGTAAATTCTTTTGTGCAGGGATTGTCTTCTTGTTGCACAATTGTACAGAGCAATGGGTCTATGGTCCAAGACTGTGGTTCCAAACTCAAAAGAAGTCATAATAACTATAATAATAATAATAAATGTCTGAGTCCTAAAAAGACTGGTTTGGCACCGAGCAGGGTACAACCTGCCAACCCAACCCAATATGGAGATTACAGGCCAATCTGTAATTATTATGAATGGTATAAATAGGATCTCAGAACAGCTTAGCTGGACTGCAGACTTCTGGCCTGGTGTGTGGTAGGGAGGTGGGCAACTCCAATCAGAATCATGCAACTGTCCAAACACCCCAAGCAAACTGGAGATCTTTATGGACAAGAGTGAAATGGATCGGTGAGAGAGAGCTAAGAATGCACAGGGTTCACCCAAAGACCATTTCCTTTCTGCAGCAAGCTTCGATTAACTGAAGCTTGACTCTCCCTGGAAGCAACTCATGGATGAGGTCCAAATTAAAGAGAATCTTTCAAGGGTCTCCTCTGCCACCAGTGCTGTTTGTGGTAACCCCGCTGCTGTTGACATGGCTGTTCCATGAGATAAATTGTGGTTATCATAGCCACAAACAACTATAGCAGATTAACCCTTTGTTATACCTAAGTAGTACAGCAGCTGCTCCACCCGCTATTAGTCCTGCTATCACCTCCATGGCCCATAGCCCCCACACGTGTGCAAGTTTCACAGGTTCAGAGCGCCAACAATATTGAAATCGCTCCCTCTCCTTGTGGTGTTGTTTTGTGGCTGTAGCAATCTTCACCCGTAAGGACAGACGTCGAGAGTGCAGATACAAAATGTTGATGCATCAGGCTTTTGAGAGCCAGTGGCTCCTTGCAGGTACTAAGCAGCTTTTAAGGATTTCTCTCATTCACATGACTGAGAGAGGAGAGAATGAGACATGATTGGGTGACAGCTACAGCTAGGAATACTGAAGACAATTTCTAAGGCTTCTCTAATGGAGTTGGGCCCCTCAGGGTGTTGGAAAAATATAAAGAGACAAAAAAGGGCACAGGCCCAATGCTCT
>NW_027133782.1:0-1235 GCF_026122565.2 Emydura macquarii macquarii
AATACACTTTTGTGTTCAGAACACAGAGAAGGTTCTGAACCGTTATTTTTGTGTCTAGGAATTGTGTATGACTAAGACTATTTCTGTAGTAAATTTATTTATCACCAAGGGAGGGGGCGGGAATGTTTGTGATCCAGTGAATTCAAAACAATATATGGCATACACTGAAGTGTAGGTGGTTCAACTTTGTGGTCAGAGCAGCGGTACAACCTAGTAGTTGGAGTAGAATGAGAGGGCAGAACCTGAGGCATGGTCGGGAGAGAAGCCAGTAGTCAGAATTTCAGAGGAAGGCAGCGACTAGAACAGAAGCAGGCACAGGTTGGAACAAGGGCTGATCAGGAAGCAAGTCTGACAGAGTTGCAGGCATGGAACAATTCGAGCCACCATTGTGCTGCTCTTACTACAGGGCTACCATGACGATCTGTTGTCCCTTCTGACCAATCAGGGAGCACAGTCCTTAGTAAGGGTATAGTAGGCCCAGCAGAACTCATTGCATTACTAGGCAACCAAACTCGGGGGCAACTCAGTTCCTGACATTATCAACCTGACGCCGAACTATGATGGAAAAGAGGGAAACGAGTGATCTAGAAATTGGCAGGAAATGTCACCTTGTGCATGAATGGTAGAGAGTTCTACACAATGCAGTCACGCACTGTTGATCTGCCCATGCCACATAGGCAAATGGGTAAAATATTAGACCACAACACCCTAGAAACTCCATATTCACCAATGTCATGTAATTGTGATATGTTGTGTACAAGGTATGCCTTGTTTGTTTATTATTTTAAAAGTCTTGATCTGCTAAACATTAATATCCTGTTGGATTGTGTGTGCTACATAGTATGTGAAGTTATAAAATAACGTTGTATATGCTACTAGAAAATGATGTGAGGTGGGAACCACCTCAGCTGGCTTTTGAGGTACAACAATGAAGTGCCAGACGTGCTAATGGGCCATCAAGGAAAGATTCCATTACCAGGGATTGCTCGCAGCAAGGCATCACTCTAGGATTTATGTTCACAATGGGTTTCCTTGAACAATGGGAGGCAGCCATCACGTCACATACCTGGACTGTTCTAGGAAGCTGAACCACTATAAAAGGAGGAGCGTGACATCACCACACGGCTCTCTTCACCTTTCAACTGAACAACTGCTTGTACCAGTAACAAGGGTGAGACACTGCTAATTCAAGAACGTTAGTGTGTAGAATTTAGATTGTGACCTCATGTTTATTT
>NW_027133783.1:0-1230 GCF_026122565.2 Emydura macquarii macquarii
GGAGGCACCTGCTCCAGAATGTGAAGTGGCAGTGTTCTCTGAGACAAAGGGGCAATCTCTGACCCGATGAGGGCCTCAGTACTGAAGCAAGCCACGTGGCCTATTCAAGCAGGTGCTGCTTAAGGTGAAGGTCCCAAGTCACTTGAGTCTGTTTCTTAAATAATCTATAGTTCAGCACAATGCTCTTTGATATGAGGTTTGCTGAGACAGAGCAAGCACCGTGTGTGGAGATTGCTGTTGGGGATTGCTCCCCCGCACGAAGGACAATGTTTAAATCCTGAAGAAGGCATCACCCAGGGAAACAAACTACTACACCAAACATTATTCTAACTAACATGAAGGGTAATACTAACTATACACAACAAAGGAAAAAACTAAAGTAGTTGAGAGGTTGTGAGGTTAAGACCATACAGAGCTCCGACTCCAGCCATGGGTGATAAGAAGGAAATGAGCCAGTGTCAGGGCAGCACCATCTTATGTGGCCAGAGAGGGACTACAGCCACGAGGTACAAGTGCCGTCACTCTGCATGTATTGATAGGCAAATTTCTGCTGCTCCAGTGCACTGGGCATACACGCATCTAAGTGGAATACACAGCTACTCAAAGCACTTACATTTCACTAGCATGAGTAAAATTTACTTCACCACTTAACTAAAAAACATATCTAGATAAATATAAATAAGGAAACAGACACTGGGGAAATATACAGACTTTGAGACAACTTTCTTACATGTGTAACATTCTTCAGCTATCCCTTGATACAAGGATGATGCCTGCACAAAGGGTTCATTGGTGGATTTTTAGGTGAAGCAAAGCCCAATTCGTGCCCTGCAGATTTTCCCACAGATGTGACAGGTGTAATCTTGGAGGAGACATAGTTTTTGGAGTGTTGTGTTGTGTCCTTTCTTTCCTCCTTTGTCACTTGTCTGTCTGAGCACATCTGTTCTCCTCAAAATGGGCTGTAGATTGGTGTATGGTATGATGCCACTGTGTTCTGTTCTGTGCCAAGTCTTCCCAAATTGATACCAGCCTTGTTAAAGTATGCTTTCAGTATGTCTTTGAAGCGCTTCTGCTGCCTACCGCAAGTCCTGCTTCCCTAACTTAACTGAGAGAAGAGGATTTGCTTTGGCAGGCATATGTACACAGTGGCCAGCCCAACAGAGTTGGTGTTTCATGACTTGCCCTTCTACACACCTGATGTTGGTTGCAGAGAGAATGCTGAAGTTATTG
>NW_027133785.1:0-12356 GCF_026122565.2 Emydura macquarii macquarii
TTGTTTAGTCTGCAAAAAAGAAGAATGAGGGGGGATTTGATAGCAGCCTTTAACTACCTGAAAGGGGGTTCCAGGGAGGATGGAGCTAGGCTGTTCTCAATGGTAGTAGATGACAGAACAAGGAGCAACGGTCTCAAGTTGCAGTGGGGGAGGTCTAGGTGGAATATTAGGAAAGTTTTTCACTAGAAGGGTGGTGAAGCACTGGACTGGGTTACGTAGGGAGGTGGTGGAATCTCCCTCCTTAGAGGCTTTTAAAGTGTGGCTTGACAAAGCCCTGGCTGGGATGATTTAGCTGAGGTTAGTCCTGCTTTGAGCAGAGGGTTGGACTAGATGACCTCCTGAGGTCCCTTCCAACTCTAATATTCTATGATTCTAAGATCATGTCCCCTCTTAGTCTTCTCTTCTCCAGGCTAAACAAACCCAGTTCTTTTAGTCTTGCCTCATTGGTCATGTTTTCTAGACCTTTAATCATTTTTGTTGCTCTTCTCTGGCATTTCTCCAGCTTGTCCACATCTTTCCTGAAATGTGGCGCCCAGAACTTGACACACTACTCCAGTTGAGGCCTAATCAGCACGGCGTAGAGCAGAAGAATTACTACTTGTTTCATACTTACAACACTCCTGCTAATACATCCCAGAATCATGTTTGCTCTTTTGCAACAGCATTACACTGTAGACTCATATTTGGCTTGTCGTCCACTATGACCTTTCCGCCGTACTCTTCCTAGGCAGTCATTTCCTATTTTGTACGAGTGTAACTGATTGTTCCTTTCTAAGTGGAGTACTTTGCAAATGTCCTTATTGAATTTCATCCTATTTACCTCAGACCAATTCTCCAGTTTGTCCAGATCATTCTGAATTATAATCCCATCCTTCAAAGCATTGCAACCCCTCCCCGCTTGTTATGATCTGCAAACTTAATAAGTGTACCCTCTATGCCATTATCTAATTCATTGATGAAAATATTGAACAGAACCAGATGTAGAACTGATCCCTGTGGAACCTCATTCATTATGCCCTTCCAGCATGACTGTGAACCATTAATAACTTACTCTCTGGGAACAGTTTTCCAACCAGTTTTGCACCCAACTTATAGTAGCTCCATCTAGGTTGTATTTCCGTAGTTTGTTTAAGAAAAGGTCATGCGGGACACTATCAAAAGCCTTACTGAAGTCAATGTATACCACATCTACCACCTCCCCTCTATGCACAAGGCTTGTTACCCTGTCAAAGAAAGCTATCAGGTTGGTTTGACATGATTTGTTCTTGACAAATCCATGCTGACTGTTACTTATTATCTTATTATCTGCTAGACGTTTGCAAATTGATTGCTTAATTATTTGCTCCATTATCTTTCCGGGTACAGAAGTTAAGCTGAATGGTCTGTGTTAGAGTCTCAGTACAATTTGAGTTGCTTGACCATCGTCCTACAGGCCTAGCATAGCTTCAGTTGCTTGCTTGGCTATTCTGACCCCTGTAGCATGACATCTTCCAGTTGGCAGAGACTGAACAACCTTATAGATGTCTCAGTTTCTGCATAGCACAGCACATAACAAGACAAAATACAGATACTTTATTGCTTGCAGCTGCACATTGATAATGGAGATGGGAACAAGAAGTTATCCTTGAACATCTGGGGGTACACCGTTTTATTGCCAAGGGCCATACTTTTACTCTGCCCCCTCCTATCACCAGATGTTGTTTTGGTGACCCCAATTATTATGGTGAGAATGGAATGTAATTAAGGGTGGAAACCCTATGTAGGTAATTAGCATATATGATAATGAGAGAGAGAGAGATAATTAGATGAAGGTTGATTATGGACGGGTACAAGTAGTCACCACTTAGACAAAAGGGGGTGCTCCATCAACACCTAACTCCATGGGAGGTGCTGCCAGTTGGACCAGAGGATCCACTGACTCCCTGGAGGGGCCCCTGAAGAAAGCCGTTCCTGCATATAGTCTTCTAAGTAACTGCTTAGCTCTCCAGGCTTAGTGAGTATGATAAATAGTTAATTTTAGGCTTTGTATATTTTTATTTATAGTATATTTATAGAAAACCTTGCACATTAAACCTTGATCTGCAAATCGGGCATACTGTGTCTCATTGGTATCTACACTGATCACAAAGTGTCCGGAATCAACAGTCTGTAATTCTCCGGGTTGTCCTTATTTTCCTTTTTGTAGATGGGCACTATATTTGCTCTTTTCCAGTCTTCTGGAATCTCTCCTGTCTTCCAAGACTTTCAAAGATAATCGCTAATGGCTCAGATATCTCCTCAGTCAGCTCCTTGAGTATTCTAGGATGCATATCAGGCTCTCGTGACTTGAAGAGATCTAACTTACTTAGATAAGTTTTAACTTGTTCTTTCCCTATTTTAGCTTCTGATCCTGTCTCATTTTCACTGGCATTCACTACGTTAGATGTCCAATTGCCACCAACTTTCTTGGTGAAAACGGAAACAAAGAAGTCATTTAGCACCCCTGCCATTTCCACATTTTCTGTTATTGTTTTTTCCCCCTCATTGAGTAACGGTTCTACCTTGTCCTTGGTCTTCCTCTTGCTTTTAATGTAATGTAAATGTATTTGAATCTCAGCTTTCATTTAAAAAATAGTGTCTATCAGTTCTGATTGTAAATAAAAACTTTTATAGCATAAACAGAGTGACTGGCACAGCGACATCTGCCTGGATCTGCAGAGAGCCTGAGACAATTGCTCTGAGGTGCCTGTCCCTGAATGGTAGTTCTGAGGGGTGGGAGTAGAGGTTGGATAAGTACCACAACGTTATTTTCTCTCTCATTTGATCTCTGACATCAACGTGTGAGAGGGAGGGTGCTGTCATTTGGAGGAGGATGCAGCCAGCCTTCGGAAAGCTGTCTGGTGTTAGGACAGTTCACCCTGCTGTCCCTGGTTCTGAAGTTAGAGATCCTAAAACAGGGTGGGCTTTAGGCCCCATCCAGAACAGGACAATATCATGCTGGGTGCTGCCCATACACATAGTAGGAGATGGTCCCTTCTGTAAAGAGCTTACAATCGAAATACAGGCCAGATGAAGATTATTTTTCCCCTCTTAAAAGAGGAGGAAAGAACAAATGGTGGCTGAGATCTTTGAAGTGATTTTTGGCTTGCAGGATTTAAGTCCCCAATTTTCACTGCCACCTTTGTCCTAGGTACAGGGAAGGTGTGTGTGTGTGTGGGGGGGGGGAGGGCGGGGGTGAAGCAGGCCTGGATGTGTCTGCTTGGATCAGTAGGGCTGGGCCTGCTGCACCCAGTCCTCTGCTGGGTGGTGCTAGTGGGGGAGGCCCTAGGGTGCAGGTTTGGCACTAACAGTACACTGAAATGTATGGCTCAGTTCATCATCTCACGGCTATGGTTGTAGGCTCTCTGTAGACTTCGGCAAGAAAAATTCCAGTTCTTCTTCAAGTGCTTGCTCATGGCCACCCCACTATAGGTGTGTGCACGCCTCCATGCACGGTTACCCAGAACTTTTTTTCTCTTAGCAGATCCCGTAGGGCCGGCTCTGGCGCCCCCTGGATCCCCATGCACATGCTGTGGTATATGAGGCACTGCTGGCCCTACGCTCCCTCAGTTCCTTCTTTCCACCCATGACGGTTGCTGGAACTAGACTTCCTCAGCCTGCACTCCATTGTACTCCCCAGACCTCCACTCCCACACATGGACTCACTTGCCTTCCTTGGCAAAGGCCTCCCAGGGACCATCCCCCCACTCTGGATAGCGTCTTCCTCTCCCCCCATTCCCCCCTGCAACCCTCAAGACCCACACTTCCAGCCCCTCCTACGGGACCACAACTCATCATGCTGCTGCCACCCCTGATCTCCGATCACCCCCAACCCCTCCACTGCATACCATCCCTGGATATTGTATTACTTTGCCTTGTAAACCCTGACCGTTGCTTTTTTGTTTTTCGCTTAAACATTTCCTAATAAAACATTTAATTCCCCTTGTTTGGACTTGTTTGATATTCTAAATTAGTTTTAGTTAGTTAAGTAGTTGTTAAATGTTGTTAAGAGATAAGGCGAGTCCCTGCGGGGACTTTGAGCAGCTGGGCCATGCCCCGGTTGCTGGGCTTCAAGCTGTATGCCTCCTGCGGGAAGGTCCTCCCACTCAGCGAACCCCATTACAGCTGCCTTAAGTGCTTGGGGGAAGCCCACAGGAAAGAGAAGTGCAAGATCTGCAGGACTTTCAAACTGAGGACTCAAAAGGACCGAGAAATCTGGTTGAAAGCCCTGTTGATGGAGGAAGCGCTCCGCCCGGCATCCAAGCCGACCAGCTCCGTCTCGGTAACGAGCATGACCTCGGTACAGAGTGCACCGTCCATACCGCCCTCGACTCAGCACCGCGCAACATCGCTGGCACCGAAGAGGAAGCAGCACGGACACTCCCCTTTGCTGATGGTACGGGCAGGGTCGAGTACAGAGATGCACCGGACCTGACCCGTCAGCACTTCTCCAGTGCCTGCATCTCCAGTCAGGGAGTCTCTCCCGACTCCTGGGAGTGGGAGAGTGCCCCTGCCAATGCCGTCAACACCGGAGGCTTTTCAGGTGGCAAAAACCTTGTTGGCTTTGCCTACACCACCTCCGCCCCTGTCTCCACCGAGGGAGAAGGGAGCGGTACCATGTTGGGTCCCCCTGAAAGGCGGTGGAGATCCCCGGTACAGGGAGGAAGATCTCCTGCCGGACGGCCTCCAAGGGTACAGCAGAGCCGCTCCCCCAATAGTCGCTCCAGGTCCCGGCACGGGACATGGAGTCTCTCTCAGTGCTGATGTCACTCCGCAGCACCGGAGGTGGCGCATGCCAGAAGGCGGTACCGGTCGAGGTCTGCCAGGCAGTGCTTGGACAACTCCTGTTCCAGATCCCTGGCATCGAGGAGTTTGCCTGTATCTAGACGGTGTAGAACCTGGTTGCCATCAGAGGACCCGGTACTGGTGAGTTTGCCCACACAAAGACAGCGTGGAACCTGGTCGCCGGAGTCCAGCTTGGCACCAAGGAGTTCGGGGCAGTGCCGACCTCGGTTACCGAAGGTGTCTGCAGGACTGCAAGGCAAGCGGCAACGGAAATCATCAGTACCAAGACAACCTTCCTCTCGCTCTAGCTCTTCAGAGTGCACCCCCATTCGTCAGCACCGCTTGTGGCGACGGAGACAGTCCTCATTGTCCTCCAGGTCAGAGGCGTCAAGAGAGCGGTCCCCTGCAAAGAAGGGTGCCTGGGACTGAGGACGAACACGGCACCGCTGGTCAAGGGCCTCGGACCATGACGATGACTCAGGGTTTCCCAGGGGGAACAAACGTTGGGCAGGCCGACATCCCCACAAAGCCTCACAGTCTGTGGTGCAGTCAGCCCTGGGTTGGCCCCAGGGACAATGGCTGCAACAATGGCCTTATTGGGCCCCATGGGGGTATCCAGGTGGGGCCAGGGCTCCAATCCATTATGTCATCGGGGGTGCAGTCCGTGCCTCTGACACAAGAGAAGGCCCATAGCTACCACTCCTTGGACAAGGAGTCGGACCCCTTGGAGGGAACATCAGTGGGCACAACCCTTTGCCAGGAGGGGGCGCACCTGCAGGCTGCACCTCTGCAGTCCTCTTCCCCCTCACCTGATGAGGCAGTCTCCTTGACCACTTGGTGCCACTGGAGGATTTCAGGGCGCACCAGGAGCTTCTCAAGAGAATGGCCTCCAACTTGGGGCTGGAGGTGAAGAAGTTAGAAAAGGCTAAAGACAGTGTCTTTAATGTGCTGGTGGCAGCTGCCCCAGTGTGAGTGGCCCTCCCATTCCACGAAAGGGTCCTTAAGATTATAAAGGCCCTGTGGCAAACCCTTTCCTCGGTCACCCCTACATCAAAGGTGGGCGAGAAGAAATATTACGTCCTAGCCGGAGGGTTTAAGTATTTGTTCACACACCCCATCCCGGGAACCCTGGTGGTAGACGTGGCTAACCAGAGAGACAGGCAAGGTCAGCCAGGGTCCACTCCCAAGAAAAGGACAGTACGAAGCTGGACTCGTTTGGGAGGAAGATTTATTCCACTGCAAGCCTGCAGTTCAGGATTGCCAACCATCAGGCCCTCCTGGGCAGATATAATTTCAGTCTGTGGGACTCCCTCAGGTGGTTCGCTGAGGCCCTTCCCGAGGATCAGCCTGCAGACTTTAGTGCTACTGTGGAGGAAGGAACCATCCTGTGATGCTGCTGGCTCAGCGGGCAGGGCCATAGCCACCACCATCTGTATGAGAAGGTGCTTGTGGCTGCAATCCTCAGGCCTGTCCCAGGAGGTGCAGCAGGCTATTCAGGATCTCCCCTTTGATGGGTCGGCCCTATTCTCGGATCAGACCGATGCGAAGCTGCACGGTCTGAAAGATTTCAGGGCCACACTTAGCTCCCTGGGCCTTTACATGCCCCAGTTTTCCAGGCATCAGTCATGGCCCCAGGCACAGCAGCAGCCAAGGCCTCTGCCCATGCCTTTTCAACCCTATAGGAAAAGAGATAGGAATAGGGGGTTCAGAAGAAGAAATCAGCCCCCCAACTCATCCTCAGCTCCCCAGCAGGGGACCCCCAGGAGGTCGGGTAACCAAAGAAGACAATTTTGATGGTAAGCCTGAGGGTGGTGCCCCAGCTGCTCTCCTGGATCCGCCCTGCCCCTTCCTAAACAGATTAAGGGCCTTCTATCCCGAATGGGCAAAAATCACTCCGGACCGTTGGGACCTTGGGATAGTCTTGGGGGGCTACACCCTACAGTTTACATCTACCCCCCAAAAAACCTTCCCCCTCCATCCCTCTTCAGGGACCCCTTTCGCGAACAACTTCTCTTACAGGATGTGGACACACTCCTCAACCTGGGAGCAGTAGAAATGGTCCCTGAAGACAGAAGGGGGAAGAGATTCTATTTGAGGTACTTCCTCATCCCCAAAGTGAAGGGGGGTCTGAGATCCAAATTAGATCTGTGTCGTCTAAACAAATATGTCAAATGACTCAGGTTTCGAATGGTCTCCCTAGTCTGCATAATCCCTGTAACCCATCCGTGCCTAGGGTAGCCACCTGAAAATGCCAAGGTCAGGGCAGGCTGTCAAAGGAGAGCAGATTCTCCCAGCACTGGTGGGTGACACTGAAGCCAGACTTCCCAACCAGCCACAAACAGTGCTTCTGATTCCCCACACTGGTTATCAAGAAGCCAAAATAAAAATATACAAAGCCCCCTTTACTGAATTTCAGTCTCTGGCTCCCAATCAGCCACTAGGTCCAGTAAAGAGACCAGTTATTTAAACTCTATGCCCTTTACCAAAAAGATTTCTCCTGACCCCAAAGGGTCAGCCACATCACCAGACCAGTATAAGTTTAGATCTTACCCAAAATACCACACTGCCAGCCAATCCTTTAGTAAATAAAACTAAAGGTTTATTATAAAAAGAAAGAAACAAACTAAGATAAATGTTAAAGGATTAAAGCAATCAAATACATACAAATGATTTGAAAGTCCATATATATCAGTTTCTAAAAGAATTGTGGAGTTTTCAGGCTTGTATAATTCCTCTGGTTTACATCGAGTACCTGGATGGGTCTCAGTCCTTTGTTTCACAGCTTCAGTAGATGAGTTGATCCAGAGGTAGGTGATGACTGAAAGACAAAATGGATCCCCAGGCAGCTGCCTTTTATGTCCTTTGGTCTGTGCCATGCTGCTTGTGGAATTTCACAGGAACCAAAATGGAGTCCAGAGTCACGTGAGTAAGTCCTGGTGACTCATCAGGTATATCCCTGGCTTCTCCCCCTGGGCCTCTTGTACCTGTGAATTTATTAATGGGCCATTAAGCAGGCTATTGCTGTAGACATCCTATCCGGGGTATGGCCCAGACAGCACAATTTGAAATACAGATATATATATAACATATCCATAACTTCCATTACACATATAACACATGAATATAAACATCATCATCTTACTTAGCACATTATAGCCTTTCTAACAGTACCTGACATGGCATATCTCATATGAATTATCATGATTTTGACATATTGATGTTAAACAATACAATAAATGACTCCCCCCGCCCCACAATCCAGCCAGAGTGACAATCCCTTTCCTGGATCCAAGAGACTGGTATGCCGCCCTCAACCTCAAGGATGCATACTTTCATGTGTCTATCCTCCCCAGCTACAGGCGTTTTCTCCATTTCACGGTGGCTGGCTCCCACTACCAGTTTACAGCCCTGCCCTTTGGCCTATCTTCGGCTCCAAGGGTGTTTACCAAGTGCATGGCGGTAGTGGCTGCCCACCTGAGACGAAAGGATGTGCACATTTTTCCTTACCTAGATGATTGGCTGATCAAGTCCAGGTCCCAAGTGCAGGAAAGCAAGACCCTCACTTGCTCCTCGTGCAGCAGGCTGGGACTACTCATAAACGAACAGAAGTCAACACTAACCCCAGTGCAACGAATAGAGTTCACTGGGGCTACCGTGGATGCTTCCCAGGATTGAGCCTTCCTTCCTCAGCCACATTTCGAGGCAATGGTCTCTATCATCTCCTAGCTGCACCGATACCCCACGACAACAGACAGACACTGCCTACAGCTGTTAGGCCACATGGCAGCCTGCACATACATAGTGAGACTAGCTTGCGTGAGGCTCAGACCACTTCAGGCATGGTTGGCCTTGGTATATGTTCTGAGCAGACACCCATTGGACCAGGTGGTCACAGTTCCCCTGCCCGTCCTAGCCTCCCTAAACTGGTGGCGGACTCCTATGGCAGTGATGAAGGACATTCCATTCAGGGAACTGGTCCCGTCAGTCACCCTAATTTCCAACGCTTCGGATGTAGGATGGGGAGCCCACATCAGTGCCAACCAAGGCACTCAGGGGCTCTGGTCGGGGGAGAAGAGGCGCCTGCACATCAACATGAAGGAGCTGAGGGCCATTCGCTTAGCGTGCAAGGTGTTCCTCCGATTCCCGACAGGCAGAGTGGTGCAGGTGCTGATGGACAACACCGCAGCATGCTCCTCAGCCCTCTGCGAGGAAATTATCCATTTGTGGGACTTTGCCGTGAGGCACGATTTCCACCTGACTGCCTCTCACCTCGCAGGAGTGAGGAAGGATGAGGCAGATCACCTCAGCAAGTCATTTCTACCCCGCTATGACTGGTCATTGCATCCAGAGGTGGTGGCTATGATCTTCCAGAAGTGGGGCGTTCCCCAACTGGACCTATTCACATCGGCCTGGAACACGAAGTGTCCGAGGTTCTGCTCGCTCTGGGGTTGCGAGACTGGGTCAATTTCCAACGCGTTCCTCGTGGACTGGATGGGGACCCTCATATATGCGTTTCCACCCATTCCGCTCCTACCCAAAGTCCTGCTGAAAATAAAGAGAGACAGGGCGAACTTTATACTCATCACTACGGCCTGGCCGAGACAGCACTAGTTCAGCATGCTGCTGGACCTTTTGATAACCCCACCCCTGGAGCTCCCGAGGCAGCACGAACTTCTATCCCAGGACCATGGTTGCCTGTTGCACCCAGACCTGGACTTCCTGCACCTCACGGCCTGGAGGCTTTGTGGATGATGGAGGGAGAAAAAGCCTGCTCGGTGCAAGTCCAACTAGTCCTGCTTGGCAGAAGGAAGCCTTCTACACAGGTTGTGTATCGGGCTAAGTGGAGACGGTTTACTCAGCCGCTAGAGGGGAGATCACTGTTCTCCCATCCCATGTCGGTCAGGTTCCTCAAGGGGGTGGAGAGGCTTTATCTGCAGGTCTGTGACCCGGTGACTCCCTGGGATCTCAACCTGGTCCTCTCAAGACTCATGGGGGCCCCCCTTTGAACCCATGGCTTCATGCCCTCTGCTCATGATTTCATGGAAGGTAGCCTTCCTGGTGGCCATTACCTCAGCCAGGAGGGTCTCTGAGATTAGGGCCTTGACCTCGGAGCCCCCTTATACAATATTCTATAAGGATAAAGTACAGTTGAGGCCACATCCAGCCTTCCTGCCCAAGGTGGTTTCCCAATTTCATTGTAATCAAGATATTTTTCTCCCTGTGTTTTTTCCCAAACCGCACGGTTCAGAGAAGGAGAGGAGATAGCATTCACTAAACATGAGATGAGCCCTGGCCTTCTACATTGAGCGTACAAAGCCGTTCCGAAAATCAATGCAGCTCTTTGTCACAGTGGCTGACCGGATGAAAGGATCATCTATCTCCACCCAGCGCATCTCCTCATGGATTACATCGTGCATCAAGTTCTGCTACAAACAGGTGAGGGTACCGCTTCCGGGAACCATCACAGCACACTCAACCAGAGCTCAAGCCTCATCTACAGCCTTCCTGGAGTGAGTGCCCCTGCAGGACATCTGCAAAGCTGCCACCTGGTTGTTGGTGAATACCTTCATGTCCCACTACGCCATTGTCCAGCAGGCAGCAAGGACACGAGATTCGGCAGAGCGGTGCTGAGGGCAGCTCACCAGTAACTCCGACGCACCTTCAAAGGTACTGCTTGTTAGTTACATATAGTGGAATGGATATGAGCAAGCACTCGAAGAAGAAAACAAGGTTACTTCCCAGTAACTGATGTTCTTTGAGATGTGTTGCTCATGTCCGTTCCATGACCCACCCCGTCCCTGCTGCCGGAGTTGGCAGAAAGAAGGGACTGAGTGGGCATACGGCCAGTAGCGCTTCATACACTGCGGCATATGCACGGGGCTCCCGGGGGGGCTGAAGCTGGCCCTACGGGATCTGCTAAGGGGAAAAAAGTTCCGGGTAACTGTGCACGGAGGCATTCACACACCTATAGCGGAATGGACATGAGCAACACATCTTGAAGAACATCAGTTACTGGTAAGTAACCTTGTTTCCTGCTATATATATATTAGTATGATAATTGCATTTTCATATGTTAAAAATGCTACCATCCCATGAAGGTGTTAGCCACAAGTATTTAAATCCAACCCAGCGCATTAGAAAGGTGTCTGCTACCTTCATTAAAATTATAATACTTAAAAAAAAAAAACAAAAAAAACCCCACACGTTCTGGGCTAAAACACTAACCGTTAGGTCAGCCTGTTAATTTCATCTCCTCTAAGCAAGCAAACAGCAGAAACAAAGTAGCTCTTAAAAAAATATCCAAGTAGCAAAAGGAAGCTACCTTCTAGCTTAACACTGCTTCTGCAACATGACATCAAAACTTTGACTTCATTTTGTCTAAAACCCAATTTTATGTTGAAAAAGCATTTTGACAGAAAATCTTTGATCTAGCCTTATTTTCTTTATGTGGAGAAGTGTTAATTTACTGAAGTAACCATTGTTTGTTTGCTCGTGCACTGTTTGCATTTTATTCTCTTTATTAAAAAACTATTCATAATTGTCTGTAATTGTGGAGGCCCCAAGCGTGTGTTAAGAGCCACATGACTAACATAATATGGTGGAAAGGGTACTGGGTGTCACTCCCCTGAATTAGAATTGATTAGAATAATGGTAAAATTCAGCCTAGCGAACTTTGTTTCTCCAGAGTAAAAATTGAGTAATATTGGGGGCTAAAATTATTTCGTGCTCAACACCTGAAAACAACCCTTTCATTCCAATCTGCATCTGAATACATCAGACATCTCTTTCCAGTGGACTTCTTGAATTGATCCTCAGGAGTATTGCTTAATAACATTGTTTCTTCCTTCATAGGAACATCCCTGGGGTGTACAGACAGACTGAGCACTTACTGATCAGATAAGTATTGTCCAATGACCCTCCTCTTGCTCTAACAGAATTTTAAATGCAAGTTTTGGCTCTCTATAGTATCTCATGGATCCCCTAAAAGAATCATTCTGCTTTCTCTCCTCAGATTCATCTGAGACCATCTCATTATTCATCCCAGCAAATGATTATTAGCCTAACAGCTAAGATGGAATCACAGAAACAGACAAGAATCAGTTGAGGGGCTTCGTCTAGATTGTCCCGGGATCTACATCAGGGGTTTTCAGAAACTATTTTTGGTGTCCTCAGAGTGCAGCCACCTAGTCTTGCTGGTGGCTGCTCTGACAAAACTGTCTCTCTGTCCCTGCTTCCTGCGGCCCTTCAGCGAGAGCCTGCCTCGGGGAAGGTGGGTTGGGAACTCACCAGCCTCCTGCAGAGTCCAGATTTCCTGTTCCCTAGCCGGGTGGGAGTGAGGGTGAGCTCTGGCAACCAAACACCACAGCTACCTCCACTGACAAGACCTGCCTCCAGCGCCATGCATTCTGGCACCACATGTCTCCAGAGGTGCTTCCTGGAGCCCCTGATGTGGCTGTGTGGTGCAGGGCGCCGATCCCTGCTAGCAGCACCAGCCCAAACACCAACGCAGCGCGTCTTGCAGCCTTTGGCAACAGCTAATCAGGAGCTGGGCG
>NW_027133786.1:0-126105 GCF_026122565.2 Emydura macquarii macquarii
ATACTACATTTTCAGACTTACACTTCGAGGAAACTTGCACTTCAATTTCACCGTGCTCATAGTTCTATTATCCATTTCTATGCGCTGTCTAGGTACACCATCCTACCTTTTGACTTGCTTGCTTGACCACACAAAACAAATATGCATCGATAACCTACAAAATACGAACAACAGAAACGGTTCTTGCACCATTTATTCTTCTGCATTCAGGTATTACACCTTTTTTTCTGTTGCTGCCAATTACCTCATCAGCCAGCCATTGTCCTGGCTTCAGGCCATAAAATGAAATGCCATAAAGGCTGATATTTCCAACTCTGGCCTCCACTCGGCTTCCATCGCGGTCAGTCTGCAGTAATCGTACTATAAGAGACGGTTAGAAACACATCAGGCATGTTCATTGCTCATTTTCTCTCCATACCACAATAGTGAGTGCGTCTATTCTTTAAGGAAACGTTGACTTTGGGTCCAAATAAAGCTTACTTTAAAATACTTTACAACGATTGGTTCTGGTTCTTACCTTTCTGAAACCATTCTCTGTCTTCCTCAACCTCCATACATGGGTCATCTCTGTCACTGGCCTCCTCACTTTCAAGTGCTTTCCATACACATTCCTCTTCTTCCATCTGAGTACATCAATGCTCCTTTTGAAGCAGTCACCACTGCTGTCACATTCATCACCGCTGTTTAGAACCAAGTTTTGTGGGGGACTATTTTTTGGAATGTCATCAACAGCAGTTTGTATTTTGACGTTGTCCTCTGAGATGTTCTCAGAGACTACTTGTGCAGGTCCTTTAAAGGCTTTCAAGTGGCCTATACTATACATGGTTCCTAAACGTTTCCCAGACATGGTTTCCAGTGTCACTCTTTTACCCACTACACTGGTAAGTTTGTATGGTCCCCGATAGGTAGGTTCCAGCGACCCTCCCTGTCTTGTTTTCCTTCTTGCATTCAGCAACAGAACACTCTGCCCAACCTCAAATGTAGTTTTTCCAAATTTTGAAATGTGTCTTTTACTATACTGCCTTTGTTGTCTTTCTTGTGCTTTCGAAATATTTTTCAAGCACAATGCTGCATCCGCTTCTTTTTGTGATAGAAAATCTTTCCTGTATGTCTTCTTCAGTGGGTTCCATGACCTTGGGAAGCTTTGAAAAATAAAAGGTCATGGTGTTCTATTACTAAGACTAATAGTCACACAGTAACATGTTTGAAATAAAAGTTACGGCCATCAAAGACACGTACCATATAATTTTCTTGAACTTGGTCTGCAAATAGCGCTTCCCGTCCCATCATTAGTAGCATTGGTGACATTTTGGTACTCATGCTGGGTTTTGAGCGCAGTGAAAACAGAATGGCTGGAAGATACTCATCCCAAGTATTAAGTTTATTGCCAACACACTTCGCCAGTCCTCTGTTAAGAAAGGTGTTTGATGTATTTTTAAAATAAAGCAAGGGTTAAATCACTGTTTTTGTATTCAATGTATACATAACCGAAGTGGTGCATGGACGATACGTTATAAGAACACCGTTATTGTACACAATAACCAAATGTGCTTTATGGGTGTGCTATCCGACACGTTTCCCGAGGAACTGTCAGGACACAGCTGCTGTGCAGTGTCGCCTTACAGCATTGGGACACAGTAGATAGACTGTGTAAATGTTGAATGGTGCGATTCACCTTCTCGCATGGCTCGTCCGACTTCCCTTTGACACTGTTCTTGCTTAAAATCCCTATACTTACTTTTTGATGGAATTGTTCGTGCTTTCAGCAAGTCCGTTTGTTTGAGGGTGATAGGGGCTGGTGAAGCTACGCTGAATGTTAAATCTCTTGCAAAGTTCTAGGTTCAACTGTAAAAGAAATATTAAACAAATCTATGTAAATATACACCCATTAAAAGGAATGCTACTTTTCCTAGTACGCATAGCTGTTATCTGCTACTGCTTAGCTGTCCTAGCCGTGCTTTCGAAAGTACATCCGGCAATAACATGTTGTGGATAAATAAATTTCTGATGTAAAAGACCATGGTTACCTCCCAGGAACTGAATGTCTTCAAGATGTGTTTCAGATATGGAGTCCAATGCAGCCGATTGTGGCAACGGAGACCCTAATTACCCTCAGGCACTTCTTGAGGCCAACACCGACTGCAGGGACAGAGGGTGCATATGGAACCCTTCTTCTGGGACGTAAGATTTATTTTCTGCTCCCCGGGAACTCTGTGCGACTAAGGCCGGCGGTTCCCACACGCCATTCGCCAACTTAGGGACCCTGTCATGCATGGCGCAAGGATTAAAGGCAGAGAAACCTTGCATGGCACAGAAAGTAAAACCAAAATGATACATAATATTACAGTGTGAAATACTGCACTTCAGTATTCAACAGTGCACAGTACAGGACAAGTAAATCAGTATGCACAAATAATCAGACCTAAGATGTAAAAATTGAAAGTTCTTTCCAGAGTATGTGGTCTGATACGTAGAGAAAAGTTGTGGTTAGTGCTGAACATTGGCATACTGTCAAGTACTTTGCAATGGATATGAGCTCGCACTGGAAGTAGAACTGTCAGCAAGCTGAGAACAGGGAACGTCTGTACCCACACCGTTGCCTGCCCAAGAAAAGGTGGCTGGTTACGCAACCTTTCTCTGACCAATCCACATTCCATAAACATTATCAGGGAAACAAAAGTATTGTTCATCATCAAGCATCAGAGACATAGGAGACTGTTTTAATACATAGTAAGAAGAGCTCCTGAAAGATATCTGTACCGTATTATTAAACTCTGATCCACGATCTGTCAGAATCCGTTGAGGACATCCATATGCAAGGCACAATTTCCATATCTTCCTTGCCACCACAGAAGAAGACTTATTTCGAAGTGGAAATGCTTCCACCCATTTGGAAAAATAATCTACCACTGTCAGAATATACTTGTATCCTCTCTTTGTCTCAGGCATTGGCCCTATTAAATCCATTCCAAGCAATTCCCATAACTGAGTAACCTATGTGCAAAGGAACAGGCATGAGTCACACTTGTTATGTATGGTACAGTCCTGTTTTCAGAAGCCCATTGTCAATATGATCCTTGAACACAGTTATGTGGTTCAAAGAGCCAATCAAACGTAACATACCACTGTACCAACTGTGACAACATAGAGAAAGCAGGAAGGACAGATATGAGATGTGGGGAAATGGAAAAGAAGGCATGAATGGGAGAAGAAGAAAGATAATAAAACACAGTGTAGCGGGGATCCCATGACAGCTTATAAAAAAAATTATATTTATCTCCACTATCCATATTCATGGCACATGTTGCATAATAAACAAGGTGTTTTCGGACACAAATGTGGAACAGGACTCATGATACCGAGTGCTGTCGGACAGTGTTCTGAAAGGATATGATAATGATTATGAAGGGACATGGACAGGAATGTATCTCCCAGAGAGCCTGTTGTCATAAACAATCTTAGTTCCAGAATGACAATGCAAGGCCATATAACAATTGTTATGCACAGAACGAGCACTATGAAAGTTTCACCTTAATGCTTTTCAGGGTGGAATCAGCAGTCAGAACCTTTCCCAGTCTCTGGCAATCCGGACACTGTGCAACCTACATTAGATCAAATAGTATGATGACAGTAACCTCATTTCCCATGTACAGAAACAGTTTGCATTTTTCCCTCTAATTGCATACATCATATTTCTGTGAAATGATAGAACATACCCATTCTGCTATGTCACTGGTCATCCCTGGCCAATAGTATCTGGAGCCCATAGCAAGTCTAGTTTTGTTAATTCCTTGATGTCCACCCTGTGGACTGGCGTGATAGTGGCTAAAAAGATCAAACGCTTCCTTCCTGGTGTGGACAACAAGTACCTTTCTTCCTTTTGAGGAATGAAAAAGGGTTCCTCCTGTTAATCCAAAAATATAGACCTGTTAGTGCTGCAGTGAATGTAGCATCATGACAGCGAACTGTTTCTCTACACAGAAGAGGATAAGATTGGGCCAACTAATGGTCACTGGGACAGTGCATCAAGCGGGTGGATGCAGCCCAGCTCCAACAGAACAGGGCACCTACCACCCGCATCACAGCTGGGAGAAGAAACAGTGCGTGAAATGGTGGCGCACGCCTTCCACAGAAGCTGGCTGCTGACACACGCCACAAAGCTGTGAGCTGTGCACAGCTGGGCAGTGGGCTGCTACCACAACGCTTTCCAAGAACTTGATATCCGCCACCCGCATCCCCCTGAAGTCTCGTTTGCAGCGCATGCCCCTTGAGTGTTTCATGTGGGTACGCGAAGCAGTGATGGAGAATAGATGATGCAGTTACATTTATTTTCATCCCCTACATAGGTACTCAGGTACATGTACTGGAAATGTATGTTGAACATTGATTGGACTGTCAGAGGTATGTGTAGTACACATGAGAACTTATTACTTGCCTTCCAAGGAGAACTTTGCAGCAAGTCTACGCAGACAAAACCGTTGTCCTTTACTCATCCCTTCTGGGTATTTCTTAGTGGTCCTATATGCGAAAACCTTCGCAATTTTTTCTTCAAAGGAAGTTTCTGAGTGTTCATTGAAATAAAGGATTAAATTCTGAACAGGTGCATATTGTATTAAATCTATGATCTACCCATATCATCAGCGGACTTCCGCTATTATGAATGACATGTACAGTTCTGACATATAAGCAAGGTAAGGCACATTGTACAATGCTTGGACAATGATAACAGATACAGAAGGAACAACAAGAATTCTGTGGCACTTCAAAGAGTAAGTAATTCAGTAATAACAGACATAAGGTTACACAGAGTAGGTAACAGGGAGGCATCTTATAGAAATCAAAGCACATTGAGAACAGTGGTGGAAAGGTGAGGGGGAAAAGAGGGGGGAGTGGGGTTGAGTATGGCACTTGAGGCCTGATGGCGATATGGTATGGATTGATATGATGTCCATTTCTTAGCAGTTGGATAGGAAGAGGATGTCTGTCTGTATCTGTGGCAGTTTTCCCATGAAGTTTGTGGATTTACATTTCAAACGGCTCGAAAAGCTACACCACTTCTCCATCACCTCTGTCTTGCTGAACGCAAAGGCACCCACTGCCGCAAAGAAAACTCTGACATGAAAATCAAAGAGGCCGACAAAGGATGCACCGTTGTCACCATGAATAGATTTGATTATGAGCAGGAGGCTGCCAAAGAACTTTCAAACACCATTATCTGCAAGCCACTACTGTCCCATGCCACTGAAGAATACCAACAGAAAGTAAAACATGTACTTCATAAAGTTTTTAAAGAAAGAAGAGATAAAATCTACAATGAGACACCCCCTGAGGCCAGACCAGGGTAATTCTATCTGCTACCCAAGATCCAGAAACCTGGGAATCCTGGACGCCCTATCCTCTCAGGCATTGGCACTGTCAATGCAGGTTTATCAGGCTATATTGACTCTCTCCAAAGGCCCTATGCCACCAGCACTCCTAGCTATCTTCCTTATACCACTGAGGTCCCGAGGAAAGTACAATCCACCACTGATCTCCCATAAAATACCATACTAGCCAATACGGATGTGGAAGCTCTGTACAGTAAGCCATCCCAAATAGTGTTCCAAATTATGATATTTGACACCTGAACGGAGAGACTTTGTCCTGAGCCACAACAACTTCAAATTTGGAACTTATCTATACTTCCAAGTCAGTGGCACAGCTATGGGCACCCGCATAGCCCCGCAGGATGCCACCATTTTTATGGCTTACCTTGAACAACGCATCCTCAGAACTCCTTCCCTAACACCTCTTCTTTACCTATGCTACATTGATGACGTTTTACTCGTCTGGACACAGCACGGCCGCCTGGAAGTACTGCGGCTCCGCGCCGGGCAGCAGCTCCACCCGCGTGGGGATGGAGTCGTCGCGGCCCGACCGGGGCTCCCCGCCTGCAGGAAGCGGCCGCACTCGCTGCTGTAGCCGGGGGGCAGCGGGCGGCCGGCGGAGTCCAGCAGGCGCCCCTGGGCGGGCAGGGGGGCGCCGCCGCCGCCCGGGTGAGGCGGCAGCGGCGGCCGGGCTGGCCCTTGGGGAAGCCCAGCACGTTGCCGTCCAGGAGCGGGCTGAGCCCCAGCGGCTCCCCCACCTCCAGCGGCAGGTGGCGGCGGAGCAGGCGCGGCGGCTGGGCCAGCACCTCCACGGGCAGGAGCCGCGTGCGGCGGGGCGAGCCGCTGCGCAGCTGGAGGCGCAGCCGGTAGCGGCCGGGGCTGCGGGCGCCGTAGTGGCTGTAGGTGACCTCGCCAGGGCCGAAGCCGCAGGGGAAGCGCTTGGGGGAAGAGGGCGCCGGAGCGGGCCGAGCCCGGTTCGGTCTCCAGCGCCGTCAGCTCGCACCTCTCTCCCGGCGGCGCGCGGATCACCAGGTCCCGAGCCGGATCCAGCGCCACTGAGCGGCCGCGGGGGACCCGCAGCCCCCGGCTGGCTACCAGCAGCCCCGGGGCGCCGCCCAGCGCCGGGCTCCGGAGCCAGCGGCTGCGCGTCTCGCCCGGCCGCCAGGCTGCACAGAAACACCCCAGCCAGCAGCGCCGGGCAGCGGGGGTGGACGGCTCCGCTGCTGCGGGGCCCGGGCGAGCCACTAGCCCTCGGCCCTGGCTGCTCGCGCCCTGCTCTGGAAACCCGGCTGGGGCGGCTCCGAGACGAGGTGCACTGGCCGCCTCCTCTTCCAGCAGCTGCCCACGGAGCTGGGCGAGCGGTGCGCTCTGTTCTGCCCCAGCCGGCTGCAGGTACTAAAGGGAGGGGGCGGCCGCCCATAGCACGGCCCCGGAGCGGCCTGACACAGCCCACCCGGGGACCAGCCTCCTGCCCTTCAGCCTAGAGGAAAAAGCAGTTCAGGCACAAAATAACCAGCCCCCAGGAGAGGGACAGTAGCCCTCCTTCCAGGCTCCGCTACAGGGACCCGCTCGTCCCTTCTGGGACTAGTGACTCCCGCTGACCAGGGCTCCAGTCCCCGCACTAACGGCTCTGCTTAAAAGTGCTCCCACCCAGAGCGCAAAGCTTTCAATTTATTCTCTCAAACTAATCTGACTCTCTCCTCACCTGGTTTGTCATAAACGTTAGGAACCGCAGCTGCCCCGTGCTTCCTTTCATCAGCATGAAGCGCCAGACTCAATTTCTCTTCCTTTACACACGTGTCATTGAGAGCAGCATGGGGCTTTCCATCTCATCTCCTTCCATCAACAAACTTCGGTAGTACTGCAGTAATATTAATACCAAGCTCTTACATAATTATTTTCAGCTCGGGATCCTAATCTTGCTGTCCAAATTGTGGAGACCCCCTTCAAGTCCCATATTACCATAAACACGCCTTTTTCTAACTCTTCAAAGGTTTTTAGGGAACAGGAGGGCCTTTCCAAACATTTTTTTTTACTCCTGTTACGCTCAACAACCTTCAGTATAGCATGTTTATATATATATATATATATATATATATATATATATATATATATATATATATATATATATGGAGAAAACACACTTGCCATTTCCCTAGTTTGGCTGTCAAGTTCCATAGTGATTATATTAAGAAGCAAAGTTTTGAGCCTCCAGTGGAAAGTTTCTGCTGCCTTTGACTCAGTAGCTGGTTCTGCCAAACAAACACTAGCAAATCCACATGAGACAAGGTTGACATTTTCAAACAATATAGCATTAGGGAGAGAATAGGAAGCCCTTTGAGAAACGAATTTACTAAATAGCTGCTCGTATGAAGACAACAAGGAGCTTACCCAAACATATGCAGCCATCATGACAAACTATTGTAATTGCCTTTTCAGTAAATAGTGGTACACAAGTTAACAAAACATACTAAACAAATTACATGCATGGTGGTCCTTTTTTAAACAATAAAATAAAAAACAAATTCATTTAGTGATCATTTAAGTTATCACAACATTATGTGCCCAGGTTTTGCTTAGATTATTGAAATTGAAAGAATTGTAAAAATATATTTACTTTTTATGCTTTAATCTATTTTACTGCTTGCAGTTTGGATAGTGCAAATAGTCTAATAGTTTTATATTTATAGTAAATTTCTTGTTAATTTCACTTTCAAGTCTTCATGTACTATCTCCATGCTAGGGGTTGCAGACAGCGAAGTGGGATGTTTGTTTAAATCAATTTCCATTAAAATAAAACAAGGCTTTTGTTTTTGAAAAACACTATTAGAAACTCTAGTTTTTTGGTCAGATTTATTCCAAAATTATTCCATTAAAGGGACAAGAATATAAAATACTTTTATCATTACATTTTATTTACTTTTTGTAATATTCTCTTAAGAATGTGAAGAAAATAATAAAAAACCCACCCAGTTTATTTTCTTAATGCTCACCCTGCTACTGCTTCCTTTTAAATCAGTTGGTGTTTTGCCATTGACTACAGTAAGACCAAGATCAGTCCCTTTAAGTCTTTTTGTGTTTTAAAACATTCTTTTGTTTTAATTTTTGGGTTTTGCACCAGCAAAGCTTTCAAAACACTGTTTTCTGGTTTGTTTCTGTAGAAACAGCAGAGGGCACACTGGGAGACCAGATACCATTTTTATCCAGAGCTTTATACAACTTACTGCTTCTATTAGTTTTTAAATTTGTGAATGGTGATTTAAAGAGTAAAGACTTTCCCTCTCAGGTATAATATGTTTAAGGTAAAGTAGAATAATCTTTATTCTACACACACCTTGGCCATGTTCTTTGGCATTAAGACTTCAAGATAAAAATGTATTTGCTCTCAACCACACTTTAATAGGGATTTGTCTTTTCAGTGATTTAAAGCTGTACATTGTACATGAATATATGCATAAAATTATGTTTAGAGAGACAAGGTGAGTGAGGTAATATTTTTTATTGGACCAACTTCTGTTAGTGAGAGAGAGAGAGAGAAGCTTTGGAATTTATACCTGAAGATTATTAGTCATAAAGCTTGTATGAAGAATGCTATACAAAATGAGGGCCAGATCCTGCTCATCCTACACACATAAGTAGCTCCACTGGGATCAGTATGTCTGCTGGAATAAGGTGAGCAGTACTTGGCTATTATGTTGTCTACTATTCATCAAATAACTGATGTTCCAAGTAATATGTACTGTGTGATCAGGGAATGTGTAGAATATAGATTAGTCAAGCATTAGAAAAAAAGTATATAAGGGCCTGACCCATCACTGTGTTGCTCCAGTTGTACACCAGTGTAACTGATTGAAAAACAGGCATACCACATTTGTAAATCAACCCCCTATGTTTTCTTATAATACCTATCTATATTCTACACATTCCCTGATTAGGATTTAGTTGTGAATCAGGCCCACTAATTTGTTCTTCTTTGCGTTCTCCAAAAAACACAATCACAGAACTTCAGAGCAGCTCGACATACAGGGCCAGATCCACAACTGGTGTAAATCAGCGTCACTCCATTGACTTTAGTGGAGGGTCTGGCCCACCATTTCTAAGCAAGGTGGAAGTAAGAGTAAGACCTGTTTTGAGAGCTTAGTAAATGATAAAACACCTGTCAGTTAGAGGAAAATAAGATACCGATACAGTGTTCCAAATCTTCCTGTGGAGTGTTAAACTAGCTCTGGGTGGTGGTAAGAAGTGCTTTGCAAACGAAGCAGGAAAAATTGAAGTTATTTACCAGTCTCCTCTGTTATGGAGATGATGTTATTTCCTTATGACCTAGTAAATTTTGCTTTTTTGCTGTGGAAGCATTGCTGCACATGAGCTTTAGGAGATGGCTAGGTAGAGTAATCCATTGTGATGACTCTGATGTACTATAGGGTTGATATTTCACAGCAGATTGCCATGGTAATTACAAACTGCAGCCGGAGTGAGCAGAAAGGTCTTTCACAAAACCTAATTTATGGTAATGGACCATGCTGTCACACTGCCATTCTCTCTCATAGTCACATCGATAAACAGGCATCAAAAGTTGACAGCCAGAAAGATCTTTGAATATACAGAGAGCTATTTACTGCACAAGTAGGTATGATCGTCAACACTGAAACTGAGGAAAGGTCTTACAATGGATGTAGCTATTTTGTAGCACTACAAAATTCTAGATTATAAACCAAATGCTACACAGCTGTCAAACTGCATGGACACTGGAATGTCCAAAGATGCATCTCCTTACCTATCTTGGGAGGCATTGAGTGCTCTAAAACTGACATTCATCAAAAGGTCTGGTCCTCTGGGCAGTGCCTTGGAATGATGCTTCCATATCAGGCTTGGTTCAAGTCTTCTGAATCAGGATAATACTCAGCTTCCAGGACCATTCAAGCTTTTCACAGATCAAATCCCTCTTTATACAAGGTGTAAGGAAGAGGTTTGTTGGGTGAAGCTCAGCTGCAGAGTGTGTGGGGGGGGGGGAGAGAGGAAGGGAGGGGGGAGGCTTCATTAATGGATACCCAGAATAGAAAAAAATACCAACAGTCTGAAAAATAAAAATGTAGATGAGGCATATAATAAAAATGATGTTTCTGAATTTAACTGTAAGCATGGAACGATTTTCTTTTGCAGATGGATACATTTAGTTTAGTTTAAAAAAATGAAATCCCTATCTTTTGTGATTGGCAGCATGAGCTGATCTTGGTGCATAGATACTATGACATTAGACATTTCTAAAATAGGCAAAAATAGAGATAAGTGCAGGGTAGCAGCTTCAACCATCGCTTTAGGAGGATGCACACTTTGGTTGTTTTCTCAGTTTCAGCTGTTTTTCACAGCAACTAGTACAAAAATCAGCATAGCCCCTATAACACAATGGACAAATTCTGCCCTAGGATGTGCAGGTGGGGTTCATATTAATTTAATTGGGAGCCATTTGAGGGCATAATTTGTCCTAATGTCATTAGCAAAAAGGAAAAGAGATGAAACATTTTATCCTGGCTTTCAAAACCTGGTTCCTCTGATTGTAATATCATAGGCTGTGGGGCTGTTTCAATGTGGACTCAGGCTGGAGCCTGGACTCTAGGACCCTGCGGGGTGGGAGGGTCGCAACACTCGAGCTCCAGCCCGAGCCTGAAAGTCTACACAGCAAGGAAGCAGCCCCACAGCCTGAGCCAAGTGAGCACAAGTCAGCTGCCAAGGGCCAGCCATGGGTTTTTCTTTGCTGTGTAGACACATCTAGAAACTCCACACACAGGACTGGCCCGAGGTTAAGTGGCAAGCGTGCAACTGTCAGGGCCTTGCTTTGTTAGCATTCTCTTTCACCCCTTGGGTAGAGGAGGTTGTGGGTGCATATTATGTGAGTACTCAACTGACATTGACCCTTTGACCCACCACCAATTTGGAAAAAAATGAACTGCAGTATCTCAGCCCCCATTTGAAGTGACAAAGTCCTCAATTCTCTACCTTTCTTGCTGATGAAAGTGTCTGACTCATCCCCACAATTACAATGCATCCTGATCTTCCTTCCTGAGTTGCTAAGTCTCCCATTTTTTCCTAATGATGTATTCCTGCCATGCAAACCCTCTGCCCAGCTTTCACACTGACAACTCAGATGTATTATACAGGTTATAGATATTTGCCAGAGCCCCGGCAAACTTTAAATTTTATTGGGCCTGCAGGTTTCTAGCACTAACTCTGCTGCTACATCAGGAGATTTGGAAGTGTTCTTAACATTTGAATTCTCAGCTCTGAAACAGAGACAGACACACACATTAGATAAACCACTTTTAAAAAAAAAAGTACATTTTGTACATCTGAAACATGAACACAATTATGCAAGGTTCCCCGACTGAGATACTTAAATTTTTTGCTAAACTGTACATCTTTAACCTACTAAGACCCCATCCTGCAAAGACTCACATTTAACTTTACAGCTTGCTCAGTTGACTGCAGAAACTACACACAGTGTATAAGTCTGTACAGAATTAGGGCCTATACATGTAGAACAGTTTCAGTACTATTCACATTGTATCCACTAGATTTGAGGGTTATATGGTTTTCTTAAAAGCTTGGGGGGGGGGGGTGAGGTTGAAGACCTGGGCAATAACAATGAAAATAATGCACTTGTTCTAGCTTTAGCTGAGAAGATCAAACATTTCACACAGCACCTCTAGAAGGTAGATAATGAAAGTACTGTCCCATTTTTAAAGATAGGGAAACTTGGACACAAAAGAATAAAGTGACCTGTACAGAATCACACATCAGATAAAAAGTAGTGGACTAGAACTCAGGTCTCCTTACTTACAGACCTGTGCTCTAACCACTAGATACCATAGCTTCCTATTCAAGGCCCATGTCACTAGAAATCTAGATGTCAAAATCTTACCCCATCTTCTGGAAGTCTTCTTTCCAGTGCAGCATCAGTAAGTCAAAGAAAGTCACCACCTTTGACTGCAAGAAAGACATGCAATAAAGGAGTTCAAAGGGTATTTATATGTTTATTGACTATAATCTGATTTTTAATTTATGACAAGAATGTACATAAAATTGTCTGCATATATATAGTATGTTTATGTAATGATATTTCAGATACAGAGACCCTGTCTACACTTACCTCCGAGATTTGGCGGCGGTCGACAGGAGTTACACAAGCTACACAAAAAATTTGCGTAACTCCTGTTGACTTCTCTGCTTCTCTTCTGTGCACCATCTTCACTGCACTGCGTCAGTTCCTGTCGATGCAGCGCTATGTCATTTGTGAAGGTGGTCTTAGTACGTCGATTTCTGGATCGACTGAGCAGGTCTTCACTGACCGCTCAGTCGATCCAGAGAAATTGATCTGACGGCAGCAACTTTGCTGCCGGCCTTGTAGCCCTAGCCTTAGAGTGCTAAATTTACTGCTGGGTCAAGCAGGCACAATTCCATTAAGTTCCAAAGGCTTGCAACCACATGCTAGCTTTGAATTTGACTCAGGGTTTTGGCCTGTAAACTTTAAATAGTGTGGAAACTACATTATATGTCTCTCTTTCCAGCAGAAGGAGGGAAAAAAAAAAACCCCTCTAGTTCACTTGCATGTATTGCATGATGTTAGGGCATGTTGTTTCATGTGATGTTATCTAACTGGATATGAATGAATGAGAAAGGTAATGTAAAACAGATGTTTTGTGCCATAGGTTAGGCACCTACATGCAGTAGGCTTGCCACCTAGGTAGCTTGATAGTGAGTGTCTGATAGTAAGCTGGTGTAGATCTGCAGGATGTGATACAATTATAATTGTATACAATTATAGTAGAATGCTTCTAAAATCACCCCTGCAGTGTTCTGTACTGTGAGCAGCTATTGATTCTTATCAAGTGTATATAAATTAGTTACAACAGAGTTTATTTGTAAAATTCAATAGTTGTCTTGTATCATGTCCATGCCAGACTTTTACACATAACTGGATAATTAAGTCCCATGTCTGAAAGCCTTATGCAAACACCATCACTCTTATACTTTGTTCAACTGATGGCACTATGCAGAATTATAGGAAATGATTAAAATGATATCTGAAGAGCAATGGAAGATTTGGCAGCTTTTTGGTGAGACTTTTGCAATGCCTTTGTCCAAGCTTACAACTTCAGTAGATTCCACTGGGTTTTGGGACAACAATAATTTTGGATACTGTTTTCTTTCCTCCTTCTCAACAACTCTTCAAATCTTCCTATTTTCTCTTTAAAAGATTCTATATAGCAGTGGTTCCCAACCTTTTTGGCTCGTGAGCCACAAATACCATTTTTACAACCCTGAAGGGCCATACACACCATTAAGGACTACAAATCACTACATATTTAAAGTAAACATTTTGATGCTACTGTGCTCAATTTTACATTCACTATTTTACACCTACAGATTACTCACAGTATGTCACACGCTCACAGACAAAGCACTAGTGTAGATCAGTGACTCTCACTACACACTGAAGCACATGGCCTGGCAGTTAAGTCACGGTGGGTGGCCTGCTAAGTGCAAGCCAAACCCTAAGGCACTAATTTTTTTTAGAGTCCTGCCCCTCCTTAAGCATAGTAAGTCCTGGTTGCTCCATCAGCAGCCTTCCCCCCCCACCACCCACCCACTGCAGCCAGACAAAAGGAGTTGGGTGAGGAGGCAGCAGGGAAACTGCATGTGTCCTGTAGCCCCGTGAGCTCCATCTGGGTCCCTAGGCAGTGGCTCCCTTCTGCAGCCAGGGGGATGGGAAATCAGTGTTCCCCTCCCTCTGGCTCCAGCAGGGATCCCAGCACCTAGGGACCCCCAGCGCTCTCCTCTCTGCTGATCTCTCCTCCCTCTGGCTCCAGCAGGGACCCCAGTGCCTATTGACCCAGGCAGAGCGCTTTGCCGCGCTCCCTGCTACAGCCAGGGGATGAGAGCACTGATCTCCCATCCCCTTGGGTGCAGCAACGATCTTGCACCAGTCTTGTAGCCCCGCAGCAACGCACTCAGCCTGAGTCCTTAGGCAGCGGCTCCCTTCTTCAGCCAGCAGGAGGGGAGTGGAGGCCACTTTGAAAACCCCCATGAGCCACTGTTGGCCCCCAGACCACAGGTTGGGAAACACTGCTATATAGAAATAAGTTGATTTTGGATCTTACAGTAAAAGTGATTAGACTATTTGGAGAGGAGTGGAAATGTCAGATTGGTGGCTGGAAACCTGGGTCTTTCGAGTGCAATTCCACTATGACTAAAATAATAAAATCTAAATATGACTGAGAATCCGTATCCCCACTGTTACATGACACAGTACAAGTGAGCTGTGGGAGATCAACAGTTTACAGATTACTTTCTATCTTGTTTAATAAAATATCAGATTTATTAATGTCAGTGATTTAGGATATGTATCACTTTATCCTTCCTGAAACTGAGTTGGTTAACCAGATACATACAGAGCAGATGTGAACCCTAAGATAAAAAGCTACCGGATTCAGTAAAGACAACAGAGTTTAAAATTGGTGGCCTGCTTTGCAAAGGTGCTGAGCAACTGCAGCTTCTAATGACTTCAGTAGGTATTATGGGAACTCAGGCCATGTGTCTAAAAATAGGATTTCACTTTGTCACTCATGACTTTAATTGTTCACACTATGTTTGAAAGGAGGAAAATGTATAATACTGAAAAACACCACCTGTCTAATTGACTATCTAAGAAAGTCTCATAATGAATGTATTGGGAAGCCATTTAGTTTTCTGTTATAAAACAACAGATACAGTATTAATGAATTATACAATAATGAAATTCTGCTGAGGGCATTTTAAGTAGACGTAGGCAAATACTTTAACAAATGTTGCACAAATATTTGCTCAAATAAAAAATTGAATCAGCTTTGGCTGTGCTGGCTGCTACTGGGTTCAAAAAAGAAAAATAGATAAATTCACGGCGGATAGGCCCATCAATGGCTATTAGCCAAGATGGTCAAGTGGTCAAGGATGTAACCCAATACTCAGGATGACCCTAAACCTCTGAGCACCAGAAGCCAGGAGGACAAGATGGGGTAGGTATCTGATCTGTTCTGTACACTCCCCTGAAGCTTTGCTCCTGGCCACTGCCAGAGACAGGATACTGGGCTAAATGACCACTGGTCTGAACCAGCATGGCAGTCCTTATGTCCTTACTTTGTTTGCCTTCCACAAACATTCTATCAAATCCCCATACTGGCAGGAATAATAGAAACATAGATAACTAGGTCATCCCTGACAGATGTTTGTCTAACGTATCCTTTAAAACCTCCAGTGCTGGGAGTTGCTCCACCTTCATTGGTAACTTATTCCTTTACTTAATTCTCCTTATAATTAGAAAGTTTTCCCTAATATGTAACTCTAATCTGTCTTGCTGAGGATAAGTCAATTACTCCTTGTCTACCTTCAGTGTTCAGTTTATGATCCACTATAACTCTCAGTACTTTTCTGCTGTACTATTGTCTAGCCATTTATTCCCCATTTGTATTTGTGCATTTGATTTTTCCTTCCTAAGAGTAGTACTTTGCACTTGGCTTTATTCAATTTCATCTTGTTGATTTCAGACCAATTCTCTAATTATTCCAGTCATTTTGAATTCTAATCCTGTCTTCCAAAGTGCTTGTAACTGCTCCTAATTTGGTGTCATCTGCAACTTTTATAAGCATAATCTCAAATCCATTATCTAACTCATTAATGAGAATGTTAAATAGTACCAGACCCAGGACAGATCTACTTGGCACTTCATTAGATATGTCCTACCATTGATGACTACTACTCTTTGAGTACAGTTTTTCATCCAGTTGTGCACCCACCTATATTAAATTAATCTAGGCAACATTTCTCTAGTTTGCTCATGAGACTCATGTGGGAATGTGACAAAAAAGCGTACTAAAATCATGATACATCATGTCTACTGCTTTCCCCCATCAACTAGGCCGGTAACCCTGTCAAAGAAGGAAAGTAGGTTGGTTTGGCATGATTTGTTCTTGACATATCCATGTTGGCCATTACTTATCACTCTATTTTCCTCTAAGTGCTTACAAATTGATTGTTTAATAATTCCAGGTTTAAAAGTTAGGCTGACTGGTCTATAAATTCCCTAGGTCTTCTTTGTTCTCCTTTTTAAAGATAGGAACTGTGTTTACCCTTCTCTTGTCCTCTGGGACCTCACCTGTCCTCCAGGCATTCTTGAAAAGATTCACTAATGGTTCCAAGATTGCTTCTGTTAGTTTCTTCAATTCTCTAGAGTGAACTTTGTCAGGCCCTGCTGACCTGAATATATCTAAACTTATCTACATATTCTTTAATGTGTTTTCCCTATTTTGGCTTGCATTCCTCCCCACTTAATATTAAGTTCAGTATCTGGTAACAATTAACCTTTTTAGTGAAGATTGAAGCAAAATAGGCATTGAATACGTGTATTGTCTTGTTCTTATCTGTTATTTTCTCTCATTCCCTGCTAATAGTGGACCCACTCTTTCTTTAGTCTCTCTTGCTTCTAATATATTTATAGCACCTCTTCTTAGTGCCTTTTATGGTCCTTGCTAGGTTTCTCTCATTTTGTCCCTTCACACTTCTGATTTTGTCCTTACATTCTTGTACTATGTTTGTATTCCTCCTTTGCAATTAGTCCATGATTCCAGTTTTTGTAGAATTCCTTTTTGATTCTCAGGTAATTAAAGAGCACCTGATACAACCATATTGACCTCTTACTATTCTTCCTATCTTTCCTTTGTATCTGGTTAGTTTGCTGCTTTTAATACTGTCTCTGAAAAAACTAGCAGCTCTCCTATACTCCTTTTTCCCCTTACATTTTCTTCCCATGAGAATGGTCAGGAGAGCAATGAACGTTAGGAAATATTCACAGAGCACAAACTCAAAAATGCAAGCATTCACACTGCACATGTGAGTCTAAGAGCCATTCAATCAAGGAACAGAAACAATGCAGTGAGAATAAAAACTAACACCATTATTCAAAAATAAGTACTGAGTATAATTTCCAATGGGCCTTTAGTAGGTCATAAGAGTCCCATTGATTTCAGTGGGAATTGGATCAGGCCTCATGAACAATTTACAGACCAGAAATTAGTGGCAAGAAATACTTGGCAACTAATTTCAAATCATGAATTGTCCACAAACAGCATATATTTTTCTCATATGTGTGAGAAAAGAGGCAACGCTCAGACTTGCTATGAAACATCTTACTGTGAATCATTTTGCAACTCCAGGTTAAAGTGATACTTCTTGACTGGATTAAAAGAACCTCACAAAGTAGCCTGGTAATGGATTGCATTAGATAATATTAGAGCAAATGCTTTAAAAATTAAAAAAAAAAAAAATCCACTACTGATATTTTCTACATTCTCAGTGAAACTTTTACAAGAGAAGTCTACAACATTACTTACTTCCCATGAACTTCCTAGCATGCTACATTTCAGACCCCATAATATTGTATTTATTTATATATTTTGCAAGCTCACCAGAATAAGGCACTCAGAAAAATCAGACCAGTATAATATTTTAAGTTAAAAACAGGCTTTTAACATTTGATTTTTTTTTTTTTAAATCAAAAGAAATGGATTAAAGGAAAATGAAAAAAAATTGGTGGGAATGGTAAATGTGGAGCCCACAATGACCATTGTGAAAATGATTTCAAAGACAAATGACAAACAAGATTTCTAATTTCAAGAAACAAGAAACATTTGCAACCACTTAGCGTCCAAGTATGTGGTATGTGTCAGGTCCAACTGCACAGATATCATTCCAGAATCGGGGCCTTTAATAACTAGATACAAAAGCATTTATACATTATTTATTCTATCATTAGGTTATGAATTCCTTTTGATATTTTCTCAGGATAGCTTCTCAGGATGTTGGCAGCTGCCGCCAGGCTCCTAGCTGTGAACAGGGACCGGGCGGGAGGTGGGTGGCTGCTGCCAGGGTCCCAGCTGTACGCCGGGACCAGGCGGGAGGCGGGCAGCTGCAGCCCAGCAGCCGTCCTTTATGTTTTACTGCCCTAGGCAATTGCCTACTTTGCCTATGGCTAAGGCTGGGCCTGGCTAAATATATCTTTGGTCAGTAATATCTATTTACAGAGAAGAAAACAAAAATCAAGTACATCAAAACCTGGCTAGACTATATATTGCTGAGCTAGTTTTATAGGGCCCAATTCAGCAAACTATTGAAACAGATGCTTAACTTTAAGCAGATGAGTAGTCTTCTTGAAGTCGCCAAGTTAAGCACATACTTAAGTGCTTTGGTGAAATGGGGCCACAATTCCTAACTTCTAAATAATTAGAGTTAAAAAAAAAAAAAAAAAATCAAAGATGTTTTGGGTAAAGAAAGGAATAAAGCATACAATTCAGATTCTAATTTTGAACCATTCCAATGTTCAGGGTTGTTTGCATCCGAGATAGCCCTCAGAATCATAAATAAGCCTGAGCCACTATCAGCACTGTTCTTGCTGAGATCTGAAAATCCACAGAACCCTCTAGTACAGCAGAGAATTTAGAAATTACATCCCATACTCTGATTTGGGCTAGAAAAAAAAATATATAACTACAGAAACACCACTGTACTAAAATGATTTCATGAGTCTAAATAGACTCAAGAGAATCCTTATATTTAATAAGAAATTTTCAAAGACTATTTTTCAATTTGTTAATCTAGTATGTTTAATCTTAGTCTACACTGAATGACATAGCCTCAGTATAAAAATCTCCATGTTGTAAGAAATGAAGAGGTGATAAGAGTATTATTATGCATATAAATACCTTCTATTTTAAAACCAGTGTTAGGTACCTCTAATCCTAGTAGTGAAAACTGCAACACAACACACTGCAGTACCTAACAAACTGGTGCTGCTCTGGGCAGCAGTGAAATCAATGGAGTTGTATGTGGGTATGTCAGGGTAGAGGGAAAAATTAACTCCTAGAAGTGAAATCCCTGGAGGGGACTGGAAACTGACGCACTGGATCATTAACTGTCAAAAGGTGGAGTTTGATTCCTTTGGAATGATCAGGGGAAGAGGGTGGTGACCTTAGGAGACCATTGGAAAGAGAAGGACCATTAGCTCCACAAAGGCTGTGTTTTCATGAAAAACCTCCTAGCTGCACCCTTTGGGGTGTGTGAGGCAGATGATCCCCCCACAACTTTTTACCATTCTGTTTCATGCCCACTTCAAGGTGGCTGTAGGACCCCTATCAGGGTGTGTGATTGCACCACTGAGAAACCCACAAGTGCTCACCAGCTTCTCTCCATGATGGTGCTCCTAGCATGTGGGGAATCTCTGCTTAAAATGTTGAGAGCAATAGCATTATCTTATGTTGACTGTTTCCATGGCTTCTGAGGGAGGTGATGTTGAGGATGCAGCCATCCCCCCAGCCTCTCCCATCTATATGATGAGATCCCAGAACATACAAGAACCATAGACCCACAGAAAAAACTTGAACAGATCCTAAGTAGAGAGCAAGTAAATCTGTTTTATCACATTTCCAGTGTTGTGTGCATATAGGGGCAAATTTTGACTGGTACTTGGTTAAATTTCCAGCTCTTGTGTGTGTGCAGGGGAACCAGATTTTTTGGGACAGAATTCAGCTGATAACATCTTGACCTAATGATGAACATATCTAATAAGTAGGGCTGTCAAATGATTACAAAAATAATCTCAATTAATCGCAAGATTAAAAACAGTTGTGATTAATTACAGTTTTAATTGCACTGTTAAATGATAATAGATTACCAATTTAAATTTATTAAATATTTTTGGATATTTTTCTACATTTCAAATATATTGATTTGAATTACAACACAGAATATAAAGTGTACAGTGCTCACTTTATATTTTTTACTACAAATATTTGCACTGTAAAAAGATAAACAAAAGAAATAGTATTTTTCAATTAATTTTATAGTACTTGTATGGAGATAAAGAGATTTATAGTGAAAGTGAAACTAACAAGTGTTGATTTTTTAAATTTTTATTTACTTGTTGTACATAAGCTGCACTAAAACACAAAACTATTTAAAACTTTAGAATGAACAAGTCAAAGCATTAAGGGGCATATACTTTTCACTTTACACTGCTTCCAATCACTGAGCATTCAGTAGGTTGATCAACACAGATGCACACACAGGCTACTTATGAGTCATGAGGCTACATTTGCTTTCGAGGTTGCTCAAAACACCAATGATATGGTGATCTGCCTTATCCCCATGTTCTGTTAACTTTCTTTCTTCCAGGACCAGATCACTATTTTCTCTCAACACAGAAACTCAAATGTGCATAGAAGTACATTACATTGACTGTCGTTTCAAGTAAAGCAGACAGACCTCCCACAAAATGATATTTACAGTCTACCACACTACTTACATATTATAGATGCACTTTAAAAGCAGCTGAACACAAATATTTTGCATTCAATAGCTTTAACAAATGAAACATTTAAAACAAAAATCAAGATGTTTGTGATGAAGCAAAACTGCCAAGGTTCATACATTTATTACAAAATTAGGTAATTTTAGAAGTCTGCACTGGTCAATTCTGCAAATCCTAACTCACACAATTGAGTCTTATTTACATGAAAGCCCCGGTGACTTTGGGCATATGGGTTACTGCCATTAGTAAGAGTACTAAGGATAGGTCCTAAATTATTAACCTAAATCCATGTTTATTCAATAGTATTATGAATTCTATACATAGGCCAAATCCTGCCTTGCCTTCTCTAGGTGTAACCAGAGCGTCTCCATTGCAGAAAGAGGAAGGGCAGAATTTCAGTCTCCCTGTGCTTCAATGCACATGGAGGTTTTGTGGCTAGGCAGGGCATAGGCCAGTGAATCCAGGACTACCACCAGCTATTCTCTTGCATGGAGACAGAATGTATCAGCTGTGGAGGCTACTCCAGACTCTGCAACTGAATGGAAGCAGAATTAATTCATTCCCAGCCATGCTGAAACACTCCGAGCACAGAAAGTCATCTGGGCTATATGCTGAATTGAAGAATCAGACACAGCTTACTCTTCCCTGGGCTAGCAGAGCCACATACTATTGGTCTTCAGGGCACATTACAAGATCTGTTTCCCTGATCTTATTTTAAGTGGTCAGTGTAGACTGGATAAAACCTTTAATGTGGCCATTGGAGGAATTTTTATTCATGTATTTTATATTGAGCTGCACATGCATCTAGAGCTCTGGATAAGCACATTTTATAAATGGGAAACAAGAAATAATGCACTAATTGAAAGTTCTCTAGAATACATTGTTTTAGAGCTCAAGTTTCATCATTACAGTGCAAAATCAAAGCAACTGAATAATGAGCTATGGATTATAAATAAAGAGGTGCTTAAAAATAAGATTAGCCTCTTTATGGAATGATAGTGCCATTTCTGAAGTCTAGTAAAGCCAATGTATAGACTGACACTCTTAGCTGGGAGTTAGACTCCTTTGTTGTTACACATGAGTAAAAATGACTACTTCATGACGCCCAAATCACCGGACTGGGCAGTGTGCTACCGGGTGGGAGGCGGGCAGCTGCAGTCCACCTCCTAGTCGGGAGTAAGGACAGCTGCCCACCTCTCTGCTGGGACTGGGCGGGGAGATGGGCAGCTGCCCCACGGTCCCAGATGCAAACTGTGACTCAGCGGGAGACAGGCAGCTGCAGCCCAGCAACCGCCCTTTACTTTGCGCCGCCCTAGACAATTGCTCATTTTGCCTAGCGGTAAGACCAGGCCTGTAAAGTACTTTACTCAATCATTATCTTGGCAAGAGGTGAAAGCATAAAAAAGGGAACAAAGAGAACTTGGAGAAATTAGCCTAACTTCAATACTTGGAAAGGTACTAGAACAGATTATAAGACAATTAGTAAGCACCTAGAGGAAAATAGAGTGATAAGTAATAACCAACATGTATTTGTCAAGGACAAGTCATGCCAAACCAACTTAATTTCCTTCTTTAACAAGGTTATTCATCTAAAGGATGGAGGGAAGCAGTAGATATGATATGATTTTAGTAAGACTTTTGATACAGTCTCACGTGACTCTCATAAGCAGACTAGCAAAACATGGTCTAGATGACATTACTAGGAGGTGGTACTATAACTGGTTGAAAAACCATATTCAAAGAGTAGTTATTGATGCTCTGCTCTCAAACTGGGAGGACATACCTAGGAGATTCCCACAAGGGTCTGTCCTGGTACTATTTAACGTTTTAATTAATGATTTGGATAGTGGAATGGAACGTATGCTTATAAAATTTGCAAATGACACTAAGCTCGGAGAAGTTGCAAGCACCTTGGAATATGGGGTTAGAATTCAAGATGACCTTGACAAATTGGAGATTCGGTTTGAAATCAACAAGATGAAATTCAGTGAAGATAAGTGCAAAGTACTTAGGAGGGATAAATCAAATATACACATTTAAAATAGGGAATGATTAGCTAGGGAGTAGTGCTGCTGAAAAGGATCTGGGTGTTTTTGTGGCTCACAGACTGAATAAGAGTCAACAATGCAGTTCCAAAATCAGCTAATATTCTGGGGTGTCGTGATGGGCTGGGCTTACCAGTGGTTAGGTCCCTGGATAGAACCTGTTCCTCATCTTTAGCATCCACTGCCAGTGGTTGCTCCAGCACAGTGGTGGTCCTATTTTGGTAGATAGAGACTCAGCCCAGGTCACTCTTGGAGTCCTCTGTGGACTAGGATAGTGGCTGCAAGGGGGAAAGGTGTTTGTGGACTGTCTCACCACCAGTCTCTACAGCAAGGCTCATGCTGTGCTCTTACTTACAAGTTCTCAGGATACATCTATCCTCCTGTGGAATATGCTGCCCCACTTCTGAGTTCTCGGATTAGCCCCACTTCTGAGCGGATTAGCTTTTAAACACCTTCTCCAGCTGGAGCAAGGCCCAGAACTGCTCCTTAACTCCTTTTACCTCACGGTGGGGTGTATATACCTGTCACAAGTGTATTAACAGGAGTGTCATGAACAAGACACAGGAGATAATTGTCCCACTCTACTCAGCACTGGTGTATCCAGTTCTGGGTGTGGCACTTTGAAAACATGTGGACAAATTGGAGAGAATCCAGAGGAGACCTACAAAAATGACAAAAGGTTTAGAAAGCCTGACTTTTGAGGAACGGTTAAAAAAACTGGGCATGTTCAGTCTTGAGAAAAGAAGATTGAGGGGGGAGCCTGGTAACAGTCTTCAAATAGGTCAACTGTTCTCCATGTCCACAGAAGACAAGACATGAAGTAATCAACTTAATCTGCAGCAAGTGAGATTTAGGTTGGCTATTAAGGAAAATGTTCTAATTGTAGAGATAGCTAACCACCAGAATAGGCTTCCAAGGGAGGTTGTGGAATCCCCATCACTGAAGGTTTTTAAAAACAGGTCTGACCGACATTATCCAGAATGGGTTAGAGACACTTGGTCCTGCCTCAGTGCAGGGGGCTGCACCAGATGACCTCTCAAGGTCCTTTGCAGTCTGGCTTTTCTAGGATTCTGTAAATAGAGAATACTTGCTGTAACAGGAAAATTCATTGCACGTGTGTGCAGTTACACACATCCATCTGGCATCAGAAACCCAGGTACAGCAATTCAGGCTGATCAGCATAGAGAACATGCAGCAAAACCAAAAACTGCAGATTGGTACATTCCTGGTTTTCAAAGCCAATTGAGAAAGGCAGGGTAGATTTAGAATCCGAACTCAGCAATTTCCTGTGTTCAACCATCTAAGGACAGAATGTAAATCTCAGTCCTAAGTAAACACTTTGGGTTGAATTCTGGTTTCAGTTACATCCATGCAGTTCCCAGAGGAGTCACCTGGCTTTATGTGAGGCTAGAAATAGGTATTTTAGTTGTTATCTTATCTGGCCATTGTCAGTACACAGCGCCCAGGAACTGGTTGGTGTCATAACAGATGGTGAGAGAATACACTCCATTGTGTGGATGTTGCCACTTTTAGTATTCTGGTTTGCTTGCCTGTTTTTCTGGTATCTCCTGGCTTTTGGGAACCTAGCCTGAGTAAGCACAGAGAGATCTGGTTCATAGCTCTGGGGCAAAGGTCTTACACCATCGCTAGCTTGGAACATGCAATAAATTAAAGAAGGCCAATTGCTCACTAATTAAGACTTAAAAATATTGGCTGGGCAATTGTTATATTGATTAGATGCTTACATTAACTAAACAAATGATGTGCAGTTCTTCAGAAGGCCACACTTCCACATTTGTCATCTTGCAATAAACTGAGATTGGCACTAACGTGCTTCTTGCCTACACAGGTAGCTGGAAGTTGTTTTGCTGATGGAAACAAATAAAGCAATAGACTTTGGGACACTTGTTCTTTTTAAGCATAACTTGTTAGGTGCTATTGCCAACACATCAAGACACTAGATGGATCTGTGAGGATTCCATTGAAAGATTCAAAGAAAAAGCAAAACTTGCCAAGTACAATCAGAACTATGGCAAGAAGGGCTACCCCTCTCTACACCCAGAAGCAGGTAGTTATCAATTCCTGAAGAACATTCATTGCTGCTTTAAGACTTCTGCCTTCTAAAGTCCATTACAGGGCCTTTCCTACTAAAGTCATGTGATACACATTCTAAAACTTATGGGCCTGATTCTCCTTTCATGGCTGTTTTATACACATAATTGCACTAACTTCAGTAGAATTAGTCCTGCTTCATATCTGTTTAAAGCCTCAATACTGCAGACACAGATGTGAACACTGGGACTGCTCACATGCATAAGGTTGCTCAAGTGAATAAGGGTTTGCAGGATCAGATAGTGAGAAAGGTGGGGGTGTTTAAAAAAAAAAAAAAGGAATAGCAGAAATTATATAATTTAGACAAAAAATACCCTATAACTTTCAAAAGGAAGAAACTTTGTACAATAAAATCTCCTCTATAATTTGTAACTACTTGGAAGGCAGAAAAATGAAGGATTTTGATCACAGTCAGATTAACACTACAAAGCAACTGCCCTCCCTACTGTAAGTATCTGCATCACAAACGGTTGATGTCTTTTACTTAAAAATATTCTTCCCACCCCAACACTATGTTCTGAAATACAACATTACAAAAGAAAAGTCTTTCAGACTGCAATGCATATATTGATACTGGTGCCAATATAAAGAATTTGGCAGCAACTAAATTCCATAACACCTACATTGGCTCAGTGAATGACACGGATATTCAGGACAATGAACTTTTTCCATATGAAAACTGACCTTAGCTCAGCTTCCGTGGAGGACACTTAAATGATTTTATTTATTCAAACCTGGTTAGTTTGAGCAACCAGTCAAGTGGCTCATGGAGAAGTGAGGTAGCAGCCACAGACTGGCAGAGGCAATTTACTGCTGATACCTTTATAACTAATGCAATAGTTAAACTCTGCAGTGCACTCAGCTACAAGTTACTAATAGAGAACCAGATATTGGTAGGTGTGTGTGGAAAGAAGACATTTAGCTGCTTGGTTTTCTGGCACAACCAGAGGGTCGAAATCCCACACATTTTGGGCTCAATCCTGTACTCCCATTGACCTCAATGCTTTGTCCTGCCTTGTTTTCCAAGTCCAAAGGGATGGGGCTCCACCACTCTTCTGAAGAAACTACTCCACAGTTTTATAAAACTCCGTCGGTTTCTTCTGCTATGTAGCATAGTGTTTCTTTTACAAATTCCATAGTTCTATTTCTCTTAAATATGCTGGCTTCTGAGTATTGATTGGGGAGGTTTGATTGGGAGCAGTAGTACTTAGGAAGAGGAGGAGAAGGCATGAATCATGGCAGAGTGAGGAATGATGATCCTAGGAGACAAAGGCTGGACAGGGGAGGTAAAGGATGTAGTGATGGGGATGTAGAAAAGGCAAGAGATACAGAATCTCCAATGGCAGTGGCCAAGTGCAGAAAAAATGAGGGATTTTTGGGAGAGAACACAGAATATTTGGAGGGAGCAGAGATAGAACACAGGGGGTAGGAAGGCATATAGTGTGACCAGGGAACAAAAAGTTGGGGAACAGGAGGACATAAATAATATAACCTGGAGGGGATGAGGAAAGAGGTGTTGTGGGGGCCAGGAGTGAGAGCTGGGAGGAAAGTGAAGACAGAAATGAGTGAAATTGAGGGGGAAATCAGAAGAGCATGGTGGAAGAAGTGTAGTGGGGGATAAACCAACACCCGTAGGAAAATCAGCCAACAGGAAAGTAGACAGCTGAAGAGATGTTGTATGAAAAGTTTTCTATGGAAGAACAAAGGAGAAACAGTAAGTTTCATATTCCTATTGTTCAATAGTAAGATCGGAGGATATAGACTCAAATATCTGTGTATGATTTCTGTTAGCGTAGAATGGAGATGCGCTTAGAAGACCTGGTTGGGAGCTAGGTTCCAATACTATGTATGTAGATATGGAAAAGAGTATCATTTTGAAAAAAACAAAAACAAAAAAAACAACCCCCGTCTTTGTTTTTAAAACAATATTGTAATGTAATATCTGAGGAATACATGAGTGAGTTTGGTTTTTTAGTAGGAAATTATTACTGACTAGTTTCTCTAGAATTCCAGATAAATAGCAAGCAGACTTCTTGGGGTTTCTAGTTCATAGATTCACAAAGTTTAAGGTGAAAAGGGACAACTAGATCTAGTCCAACTTATCACAATCTCTTAAATTTCACCCAGTTACATCTGCATCGAGCCTAATGATTTGTGTTTTGCTAAAACATAACTTCCAGAATGGCATCCAGTCTTATTCTGACTTTTTCTTGTTTCAACTTCCAGCCATTCTTATTATTCCTCTCTGCTAGATTGAAGTGCCCTAAATAGCCAGTATTTTCTCCCCAAAAACGTATAGATTTCTTTTCCCCCAACCACCTTTTTATAACATTGACACCAGTATTCTGGTATCTGTCTCACCAAATGCCCGCATAAAAGGACTGGTAATTATATGACATCAGCTTGCAGAACTTCTTGGGTATGAATGTGTGTGAGAGAATGTGACTGCTTTTTAATATTCTTACATTTACAATAAACGTGGTGTATTGCCTTGTCTTCCTGAATAAGATCCTGCTAGTTTTTTTTAAAAACAAAAAAAAAAAAAAAAAAAAACCACAAGTATAATGGAGGTGGTACTGTTATATCTTTTAGTCCAGGGGTTAGCACACTCACCCAAGGATGTGGGAGAGCCAAGTTCAATTCCCTACTCTGCACGAGGGGGTAAAGAGTTTTGAAAAGGGGTCTCACACCTCCCAGGAGACTGCTCTAACCTTTGCACTATCGGATATTCTGATTTGTGGGCTCCCTCACTCTCTCTTGTTTAAGCAGTACCGCTGTGCATAAATAAGCCGAGAGCGAGTGAAGCCGGAGGGTCCGCCACCTCTCAGGTGGGTGCCCCAACCACTGGCCTACACAATCCCTCTCTCGGGTGCAGCAACTATTTCAGAATTTATCCACAGTGGAATAGTCATTGGGCTGGAGAGAGAGATTCTGTAGGCCAGTGGAACAGCCTCAGCAGGAGAGACTGAGGGAGTCTGACATCAGAGTATCCCAAGCAAGCGGTCTAACTGCTGGGCTAAAAGTTGTAAGGTGGGCGATGGCCACATCAGCCACCAGAATTTGCATGGGACTCTACCCCGTGGGTAGCCTCTGGCATGCCCACTGGATTGGGCCCCATCCATGACTTAGGCAGCAGAACACCAATCTTCCCCCAGTGTGCGAATTGCTCTGGAGCTTAGGCAGGAGATAGACATCCAGACACCTAGAGGGAGGGAGGCAGCGTGGCCTGTGCCCAGAGGCAGAAACATAGGGGCTGAGGAAACTTTTACCCTGAAAACTTAAGTGCTGAGTGAGTTTAGGTGCAGGGGGCAGCAGGCGTTTTGGGGATTGCTGTGGAGCCAAAACTGGAATTTAGGCACTCAAACCTCACCTTCATCTGGGTTTGTACTGAGACCTTCAACAGAACTAGCAGTACCATGCATGATGTAGGAGGTCATCACCTAGGGCAGAAGAGTACTTGGGTCAGCAAGCTGTACAGTAGTCATTTATGTGGGTAAGCATAAGCTGGGGAAGGATGATATTTTGCCTGCTTTGCCCACAGAAATAGAACCACATAAATCTGGTCTTGACCACCACCTTAACATTGCAAAACATGTGACATTACCTCTGCACCTCTTATTTCCTCTTAGTTATCATTCACAGCACGTTCTGCAGTACTGAGGTATGCCAAGTAGAGGAAGTCAAAGCACCTGCAACAGGCAACCCAAACACCAGGAAAAGGGGATATGACTCTTTTGGGAGGAGCAGAGGGAAGTCTAGGGGGGCTTCCCCCCTTTCTTCTATTAAATACTTTATTTTATTTGCCCTTGCAGTTATTTGAGGAGAAGCACTGAAGGGGATTCTCTGGGACAGCACCAATATGTCAGTGTCATGCTGAGGCATCCACAACAGGAGAGAAAAATCAAGGTACCGGTAATGGGCTTGCTACCTTCCGCAATCTTTGTGGTAAGAAGCAGTTCAAACTGACACATTTATGCTGACCTTTGGGTCAGCAAGTGGCCTCTCCATTTATGCAAGCTTACACTTCTAGAGTAAGTCAACAAAGGCAGAGTTTTTAGCACACCTTTTGCTATTTATCTATTTGAGAACCACTATAGCTGCGGGAGAATGTCTGTACATGAATTTCTCCCTTTTGAATCCTGTTCTTAGGCCCATACTCATGTGTCATAGTCTGAATTGTTAATAAGTCTTTCACCAGGCTTCTCATTAAACCACTTGTGCGGGTTATTGATTTTCTGCACCAAGGCTTCCATTTCCTCACCACAAAAACTGGTTCTCTTAGCCATTAGCTAGGAGAACCCCCACCAAGATTGGTCACACCTTGCAAACTGTTGCCTGCCCTGCAGAAATGAGAGGGCAGGGAGGATATGTAGTTTGAATTCTCCATCTATGAAGAGGTTTGGATTTTGCCATCTAGTAAGTATGTTTTGTTCCTCTTGTGCACTAAACCCCACGAAGAGAGACTCGCAGTCCAGTGCAGTTCACAAACAGTCATGGGGGTAGTCTTCCAAAGTATGTCTAACCCAATGTGAGTGTCCTAGAGGGACGGAAAGGGCTGTAAGGAACGCCTTCTCTTTCCCCCTGCAATGCCCTCTGCAAGAGGGCACTCAGAATTTGGTGGTTGTCCCAAGGGGCAGTTGGCTAGTGCTGCTTTAGTGTTTATCCCCTTCTCCAAGCCAATGGAAAGTACCAGCAGGAGGGTTCCTGGGGGAGTGGTGGCTCCCCACCTCTCTATTTTCTTTTCTGCTTACAGAACAGGCACCATGTTACGAAAAGGGAAGCACCATCGCTCCACTCCTTCAGAGCACTTGTGGAGACCGCATGTCTCCTTCCTCCACTGCTGCTAAAGCAGTTAGGGAGTGGTAGGCTGGAGGGCAGGGAGGCCCACTCCACCCGAAGAGGACGAGCAGCTGCAAGCCAAGTTACCACTGCTCTCTGTTCCAGCTAAAGGATGGAGGCACAGACCCCCACCTCACCCCAGCAGAAGGCTTTTATATGAAAGGTGGTTTCCCCCACAACCCTAAAATCAGCAATGAGAGGGGACGAGGAGCATAGGGCTAGTGTTGCTCTGATGAGGTTTGGAGTACCATAATCCAGCCCTGCACATATGGTACGTGTGAGGGTGGCAGTGTTTTAATCTTCAATGTGTGTGGATCTAGAGTGCTATGAGGGGCTCATTAGATACATAGCAAACAGAAATAGTAAAGAAATCCCTATTACAGTCCCATAAGTGCCTTTCTGGCTTTGAACACTTTTACTGTTGTGATTTTTCTGTTAGGCTCTTTTAGGCAGTACTATTTTTGTGAATGAAAGTCTTCCAAAAATCCCATTAAAGGGTTCAACCACTGTTTAAATGGATAATCACTACATTGACTAAATGCAGTCTGGCCATCTGGAGCAAATATTTCCAAGAAGATCTGTAGTGAGTTAGAATAGGCTCTTCAAGCTATTTCCACAACAATTTGCTTGTTTCTTCTATGTACCATATGTCAGTTACTACTGTTGAGGACTATGAGAAAATGGGGTTAAAGATCTGTCTTAAACTGCTAAAAGCAAGGAAATCAGGAGTAAGACTGAAAATCCCTCCTTAACCCACCTCATTGTGCCCAAGTATTGCAGGTGGGTGATATACCATAATACCTACACAGAGATAAAGGAAGATGCTTAGGATGGGGTTTCAGCCTTCATTCTGAATTTCCTGGCTTTTGTGTGTTTTAAAACAGATTTGTAACATTTTAAACATCTACAAACAGCATTAAGAAAAATGCACCAGCTTCAGAATGACAGGATATGTTGAGTCCCCCACAGAGGAAGAGTCAGAAAAGCAGCCAGCACATCATTTTAATTAAAGAAGCTATATATTAATCTTTCAGAAATTTGTACATCAGGGGCTGTAACCCAGCATCCCATCATGCTCTGTATGGATATTGTCACATCTGCCATGGAAATCCATTGTAGGAACAGTCTATGGAATGCAAGGATGTGTTTAATTGTGGACTTTAACATGTAGTGGAAAGGAAACAAATTAAAATATTAAACTTGATTGTGTACGGAGACCAATATCTGTTTCAGATTTTGGGAGGTCAAAATGTGACTTGCAGCTTTCTTATTCCCTTCTAACGTTCCACTTTCTCATTGTCTCCTAAAATGAGAGGTTTAAGAAAAAGATGAGGAAACCTCTACAAGCTGGAATATCTTCCTTCTCCTAACTCATGCCAGGTCTTACCTAGCATTCAGCTGACCCCCTCAAGTTCTATGGTGGAGGGGGCCTCCTAGGTTGGTTTATTTAGTTCAATGCTTCTTTAATCAGACACATGCAACATTTCCCTGTCCCTTTCAGATGTTTGCATCCAACCAAGCAAGTTTCAGCAGCTTCCACAATGGAGTCAAGTTCAGCCGGCAGGGCAGCCTTTGCCCAGTCAATGTTATTTAATAAGTACCTGGGTAGTTAGTAACCAACTACACAGAAGATACTACTAGCCCACACTTTTTGAAAAGTACCTGGGAGCCGGAGCAGGTTTTATCCAGATTGTATCATCCTCTCCTGCATCTTAAGTGCTCCACTAAAATGCCTGGGATTTATTATATTTTGGAGGGGAGGCAGGTTCTGCACTGACTTACTGCTTCGGTTGGCTATAAAGGCCAGTTATTTTAGGGCAACAATCATTCAGCTTCATATTTAAATTTTCCCTCAAAGATGAAGTATCCCAATATTCATTAGTCCAAAATGCAACTACTGTATCTTTTTTCTGGGTATCCAGACTTAAGCATGGAGTACAGCGTTGCTAGTCATTTCAGCAGATAGATGTGGGGACAGGGGACTGTTTTGTTCCCTTCTCGTAGGCATCTTAAAGCTGCATATTTGTGCCTAATCTCGGCCAGCCACTGGGTCCAAGTAGGATTTGTTAAAGCCTTCTGCTTAAGATATGACAAAATAAATCAATCGTGCAGCTGAGCTAGTTAGATGTCCATGAAGTCTTCTGAAAACAGAAGATTATGTATTGACCCTACAAAGGCAGCATGTCGGGGGAACAAGATTAATCAAATGCTTTAAGTGCCATTGCCAATAAGAGTATTGTATTTAATAATTAATGTTAGAATCTGTAATGCTGAATCTGGCTGCTAGTTCTTTCTACATACATAAGAGATTATAAAATGGATAGTGGGAGCAGTTCAGTACAAATATTATGTATCTCAGCCTTCTGAGTGCTTATATATAAAAAAAGAGAAATACGTATCCAGGGAATTATACACCAAGACAACCTGTAATTCTTCCCACTCTTATTGGTAAAAACAAAACATTAGCAAGTATAGTACTGAGTTATCCCTGATAGATTAAATAATTCAAAGTCTGAAAGATTAGTTTTTACTTCAAAGAAGAGGTGTGGCCACACTATAATTGGGAGAATGGGGGCAGGCAAAAGTTTTGTTCCCAGTATTACTCCAACCGTAAAGTAAATTGTACCATGTCACACTATTATGCCACTACCAGATGAGTTACATGGTTCCCATTTATCTACTATTTGAGCCAAATTCAGTGATGGGTCATTACATCATTTTTCCCATTTACAGTAAAAATTCCCCTCAACTTAACACACAAATTAACAATACCATGTCTAATGCAGAGTAATCTTATAGCACCACTTCTGTATATGCTGTTACACAGTGTTCATCCCAGAGGCAGCTGCACTCTAGAACCATGGCCCAGAGCTGCATTCACAACTATGGCCCAGATCCACAAAGGGACTTTGGAGCCTGGTTTCCCAACTCCCAGCACCTGTCACACTGCTCCAATGACTGTACAGACATATACAGGGAGACCCTTTAGCTCCCCTCTAGCACAGGGTGGGGGGATTTGAACCTGGGTCTCCCACATTGTAAGGGAGTGCTCTAATCCCTGGGCTAAAAAATAAGATGGGCAGCAGCTGAAGCACCACTTCCACTCATACTCCCCGCTGCCCTCTTCCTGGCTCCCTAAGCGGAGATAGGTGCTTGACTCCAGGCTGCAGGGAGGTGCCTATTTCCGAGAGAGGAGTGAGGCTTTGCTCTCATCACTGTGGTTAGCTTCTCTCATCGGCTAATGTAGGTGGCTCCCTGCCTAGCGTGCTGGCTTTGAGGATTCTGAGGTGCCTATCTTTCCCCATTAATTGTATAGGGAGCCTATGCACCTCTCTCGGCTTTGTGGATCAGTGTTGTTCCTGTGATTTTTCAAGGCATCTAAAAGTTAGGCACTGTGATACTCACTATTGCAACTCTTAAGAGCCTTTGTGGATCCCACCCAAAGTCCATAGCTTATTTTCAGATGTGTCAGTTTCAGGGTAACTGCACCCGTATTCTCCTCTTGCCCAGTGTTCCACTCCAGGAGTGCACAGGCAGGTCTCCAGCCATCACTTGTGTCTGGGCAGGGACCCTCGTCCCACTCCCTTCTGACCTGGGAGTTCTGAGGCATCACAGTGCAAGGAGCTGTGCAATCCCCAGAAAACTAGACGGCCTAATGGCCAGCGCCTATTCATTTTTCTGTCTGAGAGACATGAGCACTGTATTGCCAGCAGTTACACCTTATCACACAGCTCTTTCTAAGGGAGCACATTTATTCTTAAGGTAAAAGCATTACAGTGAAGGCATAAACATTTCCTGTATGCATGCTAAAAAGCTTATCAGAGGTCACCCATCAATCTCATAAGGCTCCTGTAGGCCAAAGTCTCTCCAGCCCTTCCAAAGGATGGGGCTCCTCTTTGGACAGGAAGAAGGTCCTGAGTTAGTTTAAATGCAGCCTTTTGGGGCAACAGGCCCTTCAGCTGTTGGTCTCCAGAAAGCCCAGTTTGAACCAGCATCTGCAAGCCTTCCCAGTGGGTAGTACCTCTCTGTTTAGAAATTAAGAAATTCACATTAATGACCCCACTGTTTTTAGTTCTTAGAAGAGTTGTGGCAATCCTCCCACCCTAGAGTTGCATACAGTTCCTGATCCACAGGAATACATAAACAATACAATGTGGTTGCAATATATGTCACACCTGGTTTCTGGCCAGGTGAATTACTCTGATAATTCCAGACATCAAGGTGCTAGTGAAGAGGTGGGAGAATCTAATCTGATTGAGATAAGAAGTGACAGACACACGCTGGAGATAGTCATATTAATGTGCCAGCTGAAAACTGAGAGAGGCTCCTCAACCAAAAACTTTGGTTTTGCAGTGCAAAAATGTATCAAACAAACAGTTTCAGGCTGCATGCTCAGTAAAAAAAGCTTAATAGACAAGGTGACTATTTTCACAATAAAAAAAAAAAAAAATCAGGGCACTTCTGTGGTGACATTTTTAGGGTTAAATTTATTCAGAAGATAAAAGTACACAAAGTGTATTTCACTGTTGCCAGATCTAACTCAAGAGCACCACATGCTCTTTTCCTGGAGCACAGGATTCTTCCAATAATTTAATATTCTGAATGAGTTTATGACACACTGAACAAGTAGTTAGCATTCATTCTGTGCAAAACAGCAACTTTGATAGGAGTTTATACTAAATTGACTTTTCACTGCAAACACTCCTCCCAGGGACTGTTCCAATCAACACGGAGCAAGTTCTGCTCAGCAGAGCAAAATGTTTAGCCCCCAAAGTTTCCTATTACATCTCCCTTCCCCCCCCTCCATTTTAAAAAATAAAAACAAACTTTAAATGGTATCTTCCAGTCATGGAGAGAGGGGAAAAATAAATTTAAAAAAGCTAATCAAATTAAGTGCAATCCAGGGAATAAGACCGGATGAAATGTGAGCCTGAAGACAACTGTGAAAACTTAAATCAGAATTCTTGATGACATTTTTACTACAACCATGCAAGGAAACTCAGGGCTACCAACACAGAACAAAGGTCTGGTGTGAAGTCAACATAAAGCATTTTTTACAAGTTAAGCGCAAAACCTAACATGTCAGCATAAAGAAATATTTCACAGACCTCTGGACTGTAGTCACCAAATTTGTGCAGTTAACACATACTTTCTGAGCTGCTAAGTTCTATTTCAACCTTTTTAAAATCTTTACAGAATACACACTATAAGGCTTGAATGTGATAAAGTGGTGCATGGTTAAAGTTATCTTTGTATTTCTATTGCAAAAGGACCCTCTTTTATTTGCTTATAACACTGTCAAAGTTTCATGTTTTCAGTTCAAATCTGTTATGTGTTTTCTGGATAAGTAAGCAATTTGTTGATGAAACTTTCATCTAAAACATTAGAGCCTTCACCTTGGTTCCATCCATTCAAAATTAGATTCCACTGCCTAGAGCTGAGCAAACAAAATATTTTATTGAAACAAAACTGAAATTTTTGTTTCAAGTTTGACCATTTTAAAGTTTGATTAAAAACAAAATCGAAGACATTTTGAAATGGGTCATTTCAAACCAAAAAAAAATTGAAACTTTTTTTGACAAACAATTCAGCAAATTTTGTTGTTGCCAGATCTGCATTTCTTTCCAGAAAATAGTTTTAGATGAAAAATTCTGCCCAAATTTACCACTGATCAAGGAGCTGTTTCAACTGATCAGAGAGATTTGGATAAAACTTATTTAATATTTGTCATCTCAAATACAATTCAATCTCTTTTCAGATCTAGAAAGAGAATGTTGATCTCTGAAGACCTGATCTCATTATATACCTGGAATATTTTTTTCTGAATGGGAGTTGATTATAAAAAGTTTGCAATTTCTCTCCCTCTCCCTCCTCTACTTTCCTCTCCCTGCAAGTGCTTCTTTGCAACAGTGATTAGAAGAAAAATGGCAACTATTAGAACTCTGGGAAAAATATCAAATATACAGCAATGTAATCTTTTCTGGAAGCCTAGAGACTTATACATATGACTCAATTAGCAGGAGAATTTTAATCCTCCCCACAACCTCCCTCCTTCCCTTCCTCCCAGGATAAAAATATGGGGCCAGATTCTCAGATGGTGTTAACTGGTTTAGCTCTATCTGACCCATGAATTACTCATTTCCATCCTATGGAATATATGTTAGGTATAATCTGTCTCCACCCACCCACCTTCCATCAAGTAATTCAGAAGCACGTGTGAAAAATAAATGTAAAAAGTACGAGTGGAGAGGAAAAAGGAGCATAAAGTTTTATTCTGTGCACAGACAAAAATCAAAGCCAGAATCTTTATGTGAACTCCCCCTAAATTTTGATGCATCTGATAAAATGGAATCCACATTTGAATGGAGTTTCCTCTTGGTTTGGTTTTGAAACAAAAGCCCAGATGACAAGTTTTGCAAAGCCAACATCTAGCCTTCTTGGCCTAATCTCTAGAACCAATTGAAGACGACTGCCTCACCCCTCAAAAAGTGTTCTGCTTAGCCCTCTCAGAAGGCAACAGAAGCCACAAGTGTCTTTTATGATTTATAGTACTCTTCTTTATTGCACCTCACATTTCAAGAGAGTCTTGAACTAGGGATCAGGAGTTTAGACTGATGAATCATGGTGAACTGCCTTTCATAAGCACCATTTCCTTCAGCAAGCTTCTAGCTTTGTTGTGAATGATGAACTGCTGCACTTCTAAGCAGACCACATATCTTGGAGGATTAGTTTGGCATCTGGTTCTCATTCAGCTTTACCTGAACTGCCTTCCCAAAGGAGCAGTTATGAATCCGAACCTTTTCCCCTTTTAGTCCATTACTCTTTAAACAAACTGTGCCTGGCAAGTGTCTTGGGAAGCAAGGGTTTGAAGGGTATTTTATTTTAAAGAACTTTTCCCCGTGTGGTGATGTAAGTAAGGTAGATTTTGTCCCTTCATCCCCGAGAGTTTTTCCATGTCCCTATTGAAACCACTTTCCTTCTTACCACCACTTAATCCACTCACCATTATTGCGACCTCCCCCTCCCCCCCTTGATAGAAGGAACACATGGAAATGCCTTTTGAGCTCATTAGTGCTCTCTTTATTCTGGCAATTTCAGCAGAGAAACTGGAGAGTGACTTGGCCCAGAAATTGAGCTACCTTCTTGGAGCCACTGGTCTATTTAAAAAGGACATAATCTAGGCAGGGAGGGGAGTGGATATGTAGAGGACATTAGTCTCAAGGCTGTCAATCCAGTATCTTTCAGAAGTGCTCTATTTTCATGTTTTAATAAAATAAAATATGAATAAATTACAACATAACAGATCTCACATAGGTATGTTCCTTGGAGTCTATATGTATCATATGTCTAGTGAAGGTAACAGAGGAGTCAACATACTGTCTCATAATATTGCACCAAGGTGATAAGAGATAAGCAAAGGAATTGTGGTGACAGAAGTAGCATTCCACTGGGGATTTTCTGATTAAAAAAATCCACTCAAACTAATGAGATACAAGTAGACAAAATAGCCCCTTCTTACCAGACTTGGTCTCAAGTGACTTGCAGGGATTTTAACAATATCCTTCTCTTCTGCAAGATATTTTCCAAACTTGCTTTTTAAAGATGATCAACAGGTATGCAAAGTACCACCTGTACACTACAAATTTACTAATCAGCAAAGCAGGCTGGCTTCACATATTAAAGAAATTTAAGTATTTACATTACAGCATACTTTGTTAGATTAAGTACCATGATTGAAAGAGGCCATCAAGCAGCAGCAAGGAATTAGCCAGTCTGCACACGTAGATACTAAGTTACAACCATAAAGCATGTTACCATTTAAAAATATGCATCAGATCTTTGTTATACCATTTTGTCTTGAGACACTAAATGATAGATCCAATTTTTCCCATGCTGAGAATGGGCTCAGGATTAACGTCTAATGAGAAAACTCACTCATGAATAAGTGGATTTTTATTCAAGTTTTCCCTAATACCAGATGTTTCATTTTGTTATTAAAATGGCAGATCAATACTACTACTGTTCAAGCCACATCAAATAAAGGGCTTTTGTCAATGAAGTTTATGAACTGTTAAAATTGGAGGATTTTCTCATGATTTTCATTTAACAGTTTAATTTATTATTAATCGTTTTGTACATATTAACAATGTTTCACCCTTTACTGACTCTTTTCTGGTTCACACTCAATTCCCTGTTTAATAACTCCTTTAGAGAACATTCAGGCTTCTTCTATAGAAAAAAGTGCCCTTTACTTATTTGTATATATTTAAAAATAGATATTTTCTGAGGCTGTTGCACTGCAAGTCAGTATAAATAATGTTCTGATCAGATTCTTAGAGAGGTGTTATGAGTCTAAATTTAAAGATTAGTTTAACTTGAACCTTATTATGCAGTTCAGACCAAGTCCAACTATTTAAAAAAATTGTTTTACAGTGTGTTAATGTAAGCAAGATTTTATAGAGTTCCAGTGAAATCACTGTAATGCAGTGGTTCCCAACCTGTGGTCCGTGGGCCAAAGGTGGCCTGCAGGGTCTTTCAAAGTGGCCCTGGGCTCCCCTCCCACTGGCTGCAGAAGGGAGCCGCTGCCTAAGGACCCAGGCAGAGCATGTTTCTGTGGGGCTAAAAGACTGGTGCAGGTTCCTTGCTGCAGCCAAGGTAACGGGAGATGAGCACTCCCCTCCCCGACTGTAGCAGGGAGCATGGCAGTGTGCTCTGCCTTGGTCCACAGGCCTTGGGGTCTCTGCTGGAGCCTAGAGGGAGGGGAGCACTGATCTCCCATCCCCCTGGCCGCAGGCAGAAGGGAGCCACTGCCTAGGGACCCAGGTGGAGCGCATGGGGCTACAGGATGCGTGCAGTTTCCCTACTGCAGCCAGGGGTATGGAAAACGAATGAGGAGGCAGCCTGTGCTGAACTCCTGTCTGGCTACAGTAAGGTGAGGGGCTGCTAGCAGAGACTGGTGGCCCTTCAGAGTTGTAAAAATATCATCTGTGGTTGGGAACCACTGTTGTAACGTGGATCATTTATGATTATTCAGGATAAAAGCATGCACATTTTCTCTCTAACTCTAATTCTGTTGCCTAGAACTAGAAGATTTAAAAAGAAACACTGACAGTTAGGAAACTATGTAATACAGGAATCATACAGATTTAGGAGACCAGATTAGGTGGACTATTGGTCTATCTCCTCTCTCTAAAGATAGGGGATTTGGGGAAACACCTGGACTTTCTGGCCATACATACACAAAAAACTTCTAGAGCAGGCTTGAGGATGCTTTAAACTCAGGCTAACAGGTATCTCTGAGGTTATAGAGTTGAGCTTAGGTTTCACCTCAGCCCTGAGTGGCAACCCACCTATTTTGCAGTGAGAATGCAATGCTAGGTTCTGTTAGTCTTCCAATCCTATCCCACCGTTCCACCTGGGCTATCCCTTCTCATCTAGCTCCTTCCATTTTCTACACTGCACATTAACCCCACATTTGCCTGTTCCATTTCTGCTGCACTTCCATGTTTATAGAGATGCCATCCAAGAAATCCCTCTCCTATACTGCCAGTTGGCCAGAAGCGGACACCCACCTTCTGGGAAGGTGATGGCGTGATATCAGTAAGGCCCACAAGAGCACTTCCTCTCAGGAGTCCAGGAAAGAGCAAAAAAACCCAAAAACCAGGTAAATGTTTCAAACCAAAAAATTGAAATTACTCTTCTAACATTTCCTTTTATTTTTAATCAAACATTTTAAACTACTCAAAACTGAAACATTTAGATTTTATTTCAACAAACTATTTTGTTCAACCCCAAGCAATTGTATGTGCGCATTGCAGTAAACTTGTGGCATTCCTTTGTTTTACATAGCAGCTTCACCACTCACAAACTAAAACAGATTGCTGAAGATCAGTGCTTGATTTGTAATCAGGCCCACTGAGAGGGGAGGGGTGATAAGGGGGACCATTGCTCAAGGGCCCGGGCCATGGGCAGCAGGTGAAGCTTCCCCTCCGGAAGGCTAGCTCCCTGTCCCACCTCTTCTGCCTGTGGCCATGCCCACAGTCCACCCCTGCTCCACTCCCTCACTCCTGCATCCCTCTCCCCTCCCCACTCAGCCCCCTCCTCTCTTCCACATCCCCAAACCCAATGTGTGCGGGGCCATGGCGGAAGAGGCAGGATGGGGAGCTAGCCTCCCTGAGAGGAAGCTTCACCAGCCATCCATGGTCAAACTTCAGCCATCCCTTTTTAGGCGGTGGTAGCCATTGATTTTTCTGCCTTGGGGCCTGGAATTGTAAAGAAAGAGGTGCTCAAGCTCACACAATTTTTTTTACTTTCATAACTGATGCAGCAAGCCCAGAGCTACAGGCTATGAACTGCGAAGCCTAGAGGTGCTGGGGCTCAGCCCCAGTACACATTAAGCACTGATGAAGATGGATGATTTCACAGTTTCTATTTTTCCATCATAAGACATCTGGATTTTGTTAACTGATTACAGATCACTTTCTACCAAAATGGCAAGGCAGACTTTCTCCTCAGGGGAGATGTTCAAAGTGAGGACTTCCATTCCTACTAATCACAAAGACTTGTTTCTTTATTATTCATCTTTATCATGTCAATTATTTTGTGGGGGTGGGGGTAGGGGTTGTTTAAAGTGGGTTATGGACAAATTCTCCCTATTCAAGATGCTAGATACTACCGTCATAATATTTTGCAAAACTATTATTGCCCATTCTAGTAAAATCAGGATTAAATCAGAGTTCCAGATCTGATCCACAACTTAGTCTTCACTGTTCTATAATCAGATGACCTACGCTTTTTGGATTCCCCAGCGAGAAAAGTCAATATGCCCTCTTGAGCAGGGAAATGAGGTGGCATATTATTTGTCCTAGCAAAATAGTGCTGCTTTTTTAATCTGGGAAATCTCAAGAACACTGAAATTTCATACATTGGTATGTTCTATATATACACCAATCTGTAAATCACCTGCATGAGACGTATTTTGTTGCTGTTCTTGAATTAGGAGTAGTAAATTACACATGCAAATGTCCTGTTAATCAGCAGACTGGATATTCCTTAACTGGACTGGGAAAGCTTTTCTAAAATCTATCAAAATATTTCCCAAGCTTTAGACCAGTGTTGCTCCTTTGACTTCTACTGAGCAACCCAGGTGTAAAATTAGGAGTTACAGGTCTGATTCTGATCTCCAGATACAGGCTTTCTAGGGATTTTTGTTTGCCTTCCCGCCACAAAACTATGCAGGCTCAGGTTTGCAAAAGGTCCAGTATATTTTTACATCACCACCACATGGATTTCTCTACCAGGTTCTAGCTACTTTGTGCACTTGCTTGGAGTTGAAGATTTTGAAGAGGAGCTAAGCAATGACTTACTATGTGAGTCAGATTTGCACACTCGTTTTGTTCCAATTTATTAGCCTGCTTTATACAACTGGCCCCAGGACTGAGGATTAACAGAAAGCCCACATGCTTATTAGTATATTTAGGAATATAATGAAGGTAAGCCTTAACTTTTACCCATTGCTTTATATGTAATAAAAGGTATTCTCTTTCAAGACATATTACTAGGTAAAGTTTGAAAGAACATGTCATCATAATGGAAAGAAAAATCAAATACACACTGGGATCTCTTAAGTCATATAGGTGAGAAATAAAGATGTGTATTTCCTTTTTTACTTCAACATTTTGTATGCAGACAGAGCTCAGTGATCATGCTCCATAACCAGAGATAGTAAATTTCCTCCCCAGGTTCACAATGCCTAGCCTTCCTTGATACAGAAGCTGTCATGTGGCACTCCCCACCCCATCTCCCCCATCAGTAGTAAAAGCAAAGCTAGGAACAGACAAAAAACAAAATCAGAGCTCAAATTCTCACAGCAAGACAAAGCTTGAAAGAGTGTCATTTAAAAAAAAAAAAAAAAAAAAAAAAAAGCCTTCCCCACTCCTGGGCTTTTATATGTCCTACCCTATTCCTCAAGGGATTCCAAAAATTCTTGCCTCTCCTCTCCGCCACACTCAATCTGATGTTATCCCATCCCAAGGCTATCATCCATACATGCTTTCATGCTCCTTATTGCTAGACACTTGGGCACTGCTTAGTGCCTTCTAGGCAAGTAGCTCCTGATGGAGCTCATCTACCCACTAGCTGTTAGGAGGGGAATTGAAGGTCCCCTCTTGTCTTGCTTCTGCTGCTGCTCCGACATCCTCTGGCCAGGGGGCCAAAGATAGCTCACAGAAAGACAGAAGGTAGGATTTTGAAAGGTGCTTAGCACTGGCTTAACTCCAGTCTTATTGAAGTCAATGAAACTCTCCATTTGATTAGGTCAATGAATATTTAAGAAAACTTGCAATCTCTCTCCCCTCTGCCCCCCAAGGGAATGGAAGAATTCTATATCCTTCCCAAACACAGGGAGACTGATTAAAGTGGCTATAATTATATGGGGTGAAATTCTAACCCTACTGAAGTCATTCGCAAAACTCCAGTGACCAAATCTTAATCAAACTTTTGATTTGTTTGGAAAGCTAACCTGAGCAGTTTGTTTCTGTTTGTGCGTTGTAACCACTCAGAGAGGTCACATTTTGATCCAAACAAATATATACCAACAGTACAAGAGGATATAAAGACCTTTCTTTCTAAGTGTCTGACTAGACTGTAATCATAATCAGAAGGTGTGATTACAGCTAGAGCTGCCATATCTGAGCTATGCTTGGATCCCAAAACAGTGAAGCTGCTGCAGTAAGAGCAATAACCTAGAGTTCCAGGTGGGTTTATATAATACAGCTGAAGCAGCTTCACCATTCTGGAACCAGAGCTAGCTAGATTAAAAACTAGCTCGAGTAAGTCAAAACCTGTGACTGCAGTATAGGCATAAAAGGCATATAGTTATGCTGGGTGTTTTCCTGTAAACTATGGGTTGCAAGACCTTACTTCCTTTATATCTCACCAATACATATAGTTCCCTAACTAAAGGCTGGTGCACACCCTTTACATGGTCACCTATCAACGTCACATCTAATGGTATTATAATGGCACTTTCTGACAGGAGCTGAGTGTTGGGGGATACTGGATAGCTATTTGGCAAGCATATTTATCTGGCAAAGAAGCTGCCCACAGTCCACGAATTGCCCATTCTCCTTAGTGCCAACCTTTTAATCATAAATTAGCGATCTCTGAGCATACTAGTCCCTTAGTCCAGCAAAGGTCAAATAGCCTATGGAAAAGTAGTAGTTAGCTATTCATTGTTCTATAGTGTGGTAACTTAGACGAAGATTGGAGAGTTCAATGAAGCAATTTGTGTAGTTAGTATTTTTTAAAAGGGGATGAGACCAATTTTAGCATCACTGCTGTTGGCTGCTAATCTTTTTAATTAAGAAACTAAGGCTACATCCAATTTAGAAGCCATAAGAGTCATTTTGGATCAATTTAAACAGATAAATGAGTACATTAAATACAGCATATAGGCACAGTTCCAAAAGTTATTTTCCCACGTAGAACAGAAAAGCAGCAATTAAAGCCAGAATATTCCACACAGTGTAACAAACAGTCACTGTCTTACTTCTCAAAACTGACAACTGGATGCCAAGAAAAAAAACCACGTCCTTTCACAATATAAAGAATAGGGTTTTGACTTAAACATTCAAAAACAAAGGAAGATTTGTTTCCTCATCTCCCACTACTCTACTTTGCTTGTATGTTGAGATAACGATTTTAAAATGTACATTACAATTTTGAATACCCACTCCCCTCCCAACATTTTCACCAGTTCTACCGATAGGTACAGCAGTTATTCTTTTTAAAATAAATAAATAAATCTACATTTACTGCACAGTGTCAGAGATACTGCAGAATACATAGTTCTAGATAATATTTCTTATTCTATGTTCTACTGAACGTTTGCTGTAGACTTCCTAGAGTTTAAGCACAAGCCTTAATGAGAAAGTTAATTTGGGTATACCATAGGTCTACATGAAATGTACTCAAAGATCTATTTAAAATTGATGCTATTAAAAAAAAAAAAAAAACCCAGAAAACCTCCAAAGGCCTTTTAAGAATTGTGTGCAGTTGTATTGATTTCAGATTCAGTATACTGAGGTTTCAGGGTGCTATTTCTTTTGAAGGCAAAAAACAACTTAAAGTGGCCTTACATTGCTTTTTATTTAAGAGGATAAATTGCTTGGGGTTTAACGTCAAGTAGTCACTGGCATGACGACAGTTTGAGTTTATTTGAAATCTTCAAGAAGCCACTTCACTTGACTGATTCTGACCTACTAATGCAATGCCTATTGGTTCATTTAACCCTTTAGCCACTTGCCTTCCAGATTATCTTGTGTTGAAATCAGCTGAACATTAGAGCATACCTGGTAAGATTTGTGGCACAGCTGTTGCATGGATGTATCTGGCATAGCAGCAATCATGGGATTAAAGTTATGAGTTTGTATTGAATTTAAACAATGAAGACTTATGAGAAGGACATTTGCTGGCAGTTAGCAAAGAGCTGAAATCTCAGCGTGAACCGAAGTCTTTGACACATCCAGGCACTTAGTGCCAGCCAATACCAGACTTGGAAGTCATTATTCCTGTTGTAAACTATATATAAAGACAATATTTGTTAATGTCTGCTGCATCTCATGCTGTGTTGTTGCTAATCAATAAGTGCTAGGAAAAGGTTGATGCTGTGTACATAGCAACTGAAAAGGAGAGCATCATTTGGTACTTGATTTATAAATTATACTTAATGGAATACTAGTGGGCAGCTATTTTAACTAATATGAGTTGACATGTGATTGTCTTCTCTGTTACTCAAGAGCCCAGTCCAACTCTCAGTGAAATCTAAGACTTGCTCAGAGCAGAACATTTAGGTATAATCCTACTTATAGTCATGGGTCCACAGGAGGGGGGCTCCCTTTCTGCAGATCTCAGGAAGAAAGCACTAAGCATTCCTATTAAGGACAGCACTTTCTTTAAGCATATGCTTAAATCAAAGTGCTTAAATGCTGTCCTCCAAAGCATGTTCTTATGTGTTTTTCTGATTTGGGACCTATGGTAAGAAATATGGTCTCCCCATGCTTCCCTGCTCTCCCAAGTCCTTCTTAGGACTAAATTAAAATAAACAAATGGAAAACCAGGGTGATACTGGTGAGTCAGTTTAATAGTTACTAGTTGTGGAGGTCATTGCACCCTTGCTGGGGAGTTTCTTATTCTGTGATCTTGAGGACCATCTACAAGTGTCACCTCTGTAAACTTTGGAAATCTCTCCTTTCTAGTCTCAATTAGACAATGACCTGGTTATCTAGTCCAACCCTCTGCTCAAAGCAGAGCTAACCTCAGCTAAATCATCCCAGCCAGGGCTTTGTCAACCTGCAGCTTAAAAAGCTCTAAGAATGGAGATTCCACCACCTCCCTAGGTAACCCATTCCAGTGCTTCACCACCCTCCTAGTGAAAAAACGTTTTTCCTAATATCCAACCTAGACCTCCCCCACTGCAACTTGAGACCGTTGCTCCTTGTTCTGTCATCTACTATCATTGAGAACAGCCTAACTCCATCCTCCCTGGAATCCCCTTTCAGGTAGTTAAAGGCTGCTATCAAATTCCCCCTCATTTTTCTCTTCTGCAGACTAAACAAGCCTAGTTCCCTCAGCCTTGCCTCATAAGTCTTGTGCTCCAGCCCCCTCATCATTTTTGTTGCCCTCCACTGGACTCTCTCCAACTTGTTCACATCCTTTTTGTAATGGAGGGCCCAAAACTGGACACAATATTCCAAATGCGGCCTCACCAATGCCAAATAGAGGGGAATAATCACTTCCCTTGATCTGCTAGCAATGCAGCCCGATATGCTATTAGCCTTCTTTGCAACCAGGGCACACTGCTGATTCATATCCAGCTTCTTATCCACTGTTACCCCCAGGTCCTTTTCTGGGGAACTGCTTCCTAGCTCGTTGGTCCCCAGTTTGTTGCTGTGCATGGGACTCTGTACTTGTCCTCGTTAAACCTTGGATTTCTTTTGGCCCAATCCTCCAATTTGTCTAGGTCACTCTGTATCTACCACTTCCCCTAGCTTAGGGTCATCTGTAAACTTGCTGAGGGTGCAATCTACCCCATCCTCCAGATCATTAATGAAGATGTTGAACAAAACCAGCCACAGGACCAACCCCTGGGGCATTCTGCTTGTGACCAGCTGCCAGCAAGACATGGAGCCATTGAGCCCGATGATCTAGCCAGTTCTCTATCCATTTTATAGATTATTCATCCAACCTATACTTTAACTTGCTGATAAGAATACTGTGGGAGATTATCAAAAGCTTCGCTAAAGTCAAGTGTGGCAGACAGCCGACTCCCCCCTAGTGGGTCTCACGCTCCGGTTGCTTGTAGTGGGCCAGGGCATCTCCAGTCACCCAGTCTTCCCCGAGGAGGGAGTAGGGACCCAGGTCCACCCGCTCCTCCGGGTCCCAGCCCAGGGGCCCTATGAGAAGCAGCTATGTGCTGCTGGCACCGTGTTCCCAAGTGCACGTCTCTTCCCCTGTGCTAATTTTCCCCCCTCCTTCTGGCTTCTTGAGCCTGGTACCTTCCTCAAGCTTGTTCCTCCACAGAATCTCTGCACTCTGGTCTGTTCCTCCTTGCAACTCAGCACTCCTACTCCTCCCAGCTTGTGCCCTGTCTGTTTGGGGCAGAGGGTTTTTATGGAGCACCTGGCTGGTCTCTAATTTGCCTCAGATGCTCCTAATTGCCCCATTAACGACTCAGCTAATCTGCAGGGAACAGAGCTCTGAGCATTCGGAGGCTTATGTATCTGCCGTCAATCACTTTCCTACAGCTTTCTGCCCTCGCTATATCACATCAAGGTATATCACATCCACCATTTTCCCCACATCCACAGAGCCAGTCACCTCTTCATAGAGGGCTTTCAGGTTGGTTGGGCATGACTTGCCCTTGGTGAATCCATGTTGACTGTTCCTGATCAAACTTCCTCTCTTTCAAGTGCCTTAAAATAGATTCCTTGAGGACCTGCTCCATGATTTTTCTAGGGATTGAGGTGAGGCTGACCAGTCTGTAGTTCCCTGGATCCTTTCTTCCCTTTCCTGAAGATGGGCACTATATTTGCCTTTTTCCCAATCATCATCAGGGACCTCCCAGAATTGCCATGAGCTTTCAAAGAGAATAGCCAATGGCTCTGAAATCACATCAGCTAACTCTTAGCACCTTAGGATGCATTGCATCCGGCCCCATAGACTTGTGTAAGTCCAATCTTTCTAAATAGTCCTGGACCTGTTCCTTCAGCACTGAGGGATGTTCCCCCCTTTCCATTCTGTGCTGCCCAGTACAGTAGACTGGGAGCTGACCTTGGTCTGTGAAGACAGAGTACCTCAGCTTTCTCCACGTCCTCTGTCACTAGGTTGCCACTCTCATTCTGTAAAGAGCCTATGCTTTTCCCAATCTTCCTCTTGTTGCTAACATACCTATATAAACCCTTCTTGTTCCCTTTCACATCCCTTGCTAGCTGCAACTCCAATTGCGCTTTGGCCTTCCTGATTTCATTCCTGCATGCTTGAGCAGTATTTTTAGAATCCTCCCTAGTCATCTGACCAAGCTGCCACTTCTTGTAAGCTTTTTTTGTGTTTGGTGAACGTAAAGACTTTTGTTAAACCAAGCTGGGCGCCTACCATATTTGCTATTCTTTCTGAATATCAGGTTGGTTTTTCCCTCAACAGGTTTCTTTAAGATACTGCCAGCTCTCTTGGATTCCTTTCCCCCTCAAGTTAGCCTCCAAGGGGATCTTGCCCATCAGTTCTCTGAGGGAGTCAGTCTGCTTTTCTGAAATCCGTGGTCCGTATCCTGCTGTTCTTTCTTCCTTTTGTCAGGATCCTGACCTTGAACATCTCATGGTCACTGCTGCCCAGATTGCCACCCACTTCTACTTCCCCTACCACATCTTCCCTGTTTGTGAGAAGCAGATCAAGAGGAGCATGGCTCCTAGTTGGTTGCTCCAGCACTTGCACCAGGAAGTTGTCCGCAACACTCTCCAAAAACTTCCTGGATTGTCTGTGCTCTGCTATATTGCTCTTCCAGCAGATGTCAGGGTCCCCCATGAGAACCAGGTCCTGTGAACTGGAAACTTTCCCTAGTTGACTGAAGAAAGCCTCATCTACCTCTCCTCCTGGTCTGGTAGTCTATAACAGACACCCACCATGACATCACCCTTATTGTTCTTGCTTCTAACTCAGACTTTCAACTGGCTTATCTCCAGTTTCATACTGGAACTGAGCAATCATAGTGCTCTCTTACATATAGTGCAACTCCTCCACTTTTTTGCCCCTGCATGTCCTTCCTGAACAGTTTATACCCATCCAAGACAGTGCTCCAGTCATGTGAGTTACCCCACCAAGTCTCAGTTATTCCGATCACATCATAGTTTTTGACTGTGCCAGGACTTCCAATTCCTCCTGCTTGTTTCCCAGACTTCTTGTGTTTGTGTTATAGGCACTTGAGATAACTGGCCAACTGCCCTACTTTCTCAGTGCAGTTCAGGAGGCCTCCCCTGTTGCACCCTCTTCCTTCTGCTTCCTCTTGGCATCCCATTTCCCCACTTACCTTTGGGCTTAGGTCCCCATCAAACCTAGTTTAAAACCCTCCTCACTAGGTTAGCCAGCTATCAAGGAACTATAATCAAGGAGAAGGGATGGTAGTGTGGCTAAAGCACTAGACTGGAACTCCAGAATCTAGGTTTTATTCCTGGATGACCTTGGGCAAGCCATTTAATTTTCTGTGCCTCAGTTTCCCCATCAGTGAAATGGAGATAATGTTTCCCCTACCTCACACAGGGCTCTGAGAGAATAAAATTGATTAATATTTATGTGTTCAGATATCACAGTACCAAAGAGAAGCCTATAAAAAACCCAGCTACCATAAACAAAAATATTTAACATTTGCAGAAAATCATAGCATAAGAGTACTAGCACTGTAACTGTAACTTACATAGCTTATTTTTATCTGGAAGGATAACAAATACTTTCCAAACTAGCTTTAAAAACTAGATTATTTCGAGTCTCTCCTAAGTGAAACATTGCAATTGTAATGAAGCCCAGCCAAGCCAAGCATGAAAAACAAAAAAAAGTGCAAAATACTAGTACTGTTTTTTCTGCACTGCAATTGAATTATCTAGATCAATTTACATTTTTAAATCATCAAAACAATATTAATGGAACCTGTTTTTCCTGGGACCTCTCTCCAGCTGTTTCGAGAGTAATTATAAACAGGGAGGCTCTCTGCAGATTTTCCCAGAGTTCTCCTTCAGTTTTCTGACTCCCAGGCAGCCCTTACTTGACTGACTCTCCCTCAATGATCTCAGGCCACCCCCCAATCATTTATATGGGCCAAGTGACTGCACTTAAGGCAGTTAGGGGTCACATGAGTCAGGGGTGCACTGACCCGGTTCCCTCTTAAAGGGCCAGTGCTATGCTGTTAAAAAAAAAAAAAAAAAAACATTGGTGACTTTAACAGAAAGCCAAGAACCAGAATGCTTGTGAAGCTAGAAGCTGATGTCAGAGGAATGGAGGATTGGCAGACATATAAAGCAGTAGTTAAAGCTAAACAAAAAAAACCCCAACATTATTTGGGGTCCTGCCACCACTTCATGAACATGACAGCGCACATCTATGATGGGAATCAATAGCTGGAAACAGCAGTAGTGTCACATCAGGTTGCTCCTTGGGTGCCTGAGATTATCACCCCAGACTGACACATACGGAGGAGGAGGAATAGGTGACAATTTCCAGAAGACAGGTAGCTAAGGAACACTGTCTGTGCCATTTTGCCTGAGAAGGTCTCAGGCAACAACAAAACAACCATGCCCCATGCTTCAGAACAAATAGACTCTCTGCCTTCTGAGAACAGTAGTACTGATTTTTTTTTAATTATTAATTATTATTATTAAAGGGAGACATGGGAGTCCAAACTACAATGCCAGGCTCCTCAAAGATTAACATTGTTAGTAAATTGAGACAGGAGATTGGTTATAAGTTTTTAGATCATTGTTGTTTGTTAAGCGTGATTACATTTTGGCTGACAAGAAAAAAGTTCAGTGAGAACTGTATCTTTCAGTGCTTTGGTAGTCCAGACAGGAAGTCTGGGGAGAGGGTCTGCAGAAACCCTGTTCTGTTATGCATGAGCAGTTGGAACTGCATCACTGAATAAACACGGGATTAAAAGACATCTTTGAGCCCAGAGTGATTACTGACCACCACAAACCCATAGGGCTTCTGGCACTGGGATGGCATGCATGCTAGGCTGCCAAACAGCCAGGTGGGCATGAAACCCTGCCTAGTTTTCATTGGAGCATCATCAAAAAAGAAAAACACACTATTTCAACAAATCGACAAATTCTGATCAAAAAAGTTTCAACATTATATATTTTACCAGTTCTAATCATAAGTCAATCACCACATTTTAGAAAGAAGAGGATGCAGGAGGGCACTGCATGTGGTTATTCAAAATCTCATAAAAATGCTACCTATACAATTTAATTATTACCTGCATGGTTCTTCCTAATGTGCAAAGTCCAGATGAAGTCAGAATATGAACTAGGAGTCCCATCTCTCCCAGACTACTCCTAGCTATAAGCACTATGCCAACCATTTGCAAAGTCACATTCTTTACAAGTACAATTTCATCAGAGATTTATTTATCAGAGTTACTTGGAAAAAAAATCAGTGCAAAAACCTGCTAGTGTTCATTAAGTTTCTTAAACATAAAACCAATCTCAAACCATCAAATGTATAAACTTCCATTGAGCAGTTATAGTGTACAAATCCACATGTCAATAGCTTGCCACAAGATGAATTAAGAGGATGTGCCTGGCCATGTATTCCTTGCCCACTTAGGCCCCTATCCAGCAAAGCACTTGAGCACATGCTTAATTTTAAGCACATACATAATCCCATTATAATCAGTGGGACTACTTATGGGCCAGACCATGAGCCCTAATGCCTCTTGGTAAGGAGTTAGCCACACCAGTGGTATCCCTTATCTTCATATAAGTAACTGCTCATCAGTGGAGTAACAGGGTCACAAGTGTGTGCCTAAAATTATAAAGGATGCGTGTAGGCTGGTTGACTCACTCACATGAGAACAACAATCAGCCATTTGCAGTTAAGGAGCCCTGATTTTATAGGGACAATCTTAATATTCAGGGCTTTTTCCTGTATAGGCACCTATTATTCCTCTCCCCCCCCGCCTCAATTATTCACATTGCAATCTGGTCACCCTATGCCCACTTCAGTTTATAGCCTTACCTTAAGCCCCTGTTTATTCTTCAGAAGAGGAAAGGAAATGTGGAATGACAACCTAAAGTCAGTCCTGTTCCCAGCCTAGACTGCAGGCCTTCTAGCAGCTTAACAGCCACCCAGCCTGCAGAGCCTCTTTCTCCTTCATATGCCTCTACTCCAGCCATAGAAAAATACACTCCCAACTCCAGTCCCAGCCCCCCTCCCGATTTATATACCCCATCTGGGAATCATCAGACCCAATCACTTGCTGCTGTCCCACGGGGGGTTTAACGAGTCCTAGCACTCACCTGCCAAGCTCTTTTTCAGACCAGAGCTGGCAGCTTCCCAGCACCCTGGCCTTAAAGGGGCAGACCACCCTGTTACAATGTGCTTAAGTAATTTGTTGGATTCAGGGTCTTACAGCTGCCACTGAAGTCAGTGGAAGTTTGGGAAGAGCAAGGAATTCAGCAGCAGGAGGCTTTGTTTATAATAATTTCTTCTCATTAGTTCAATTGCTAGAAAGCAGAAACAGGAGAGAACTGACAAATGCCATCTCTTCCTCTTCACCTCTCTTCTAGTTTCGTATTGAACACCTTCCGCCCCCACACAAAGAAAAAGTTGGGAGGCTAGAACTAATCTGTTTCCCTCGTGCCTACATTTTTTACTCAGGGACAGATTTTGAAGTCAGTAGGAGTTGTTTGTCCTGGAATGAACAGTTTGGTTTGTGAACCATTTTTTTAAACCAAATTCTGCCCTTAGATAGGTCTGTTCAATTCCCACTGAATTCACGAAGACCTGCAAGTGCATATTCAAAGGCAGGCTGTGGCCCTATGTTTTAAAGATTGCTAAGCCTGGTAATGGCCTGCCATCTCCACATTATTTAGTGAATGCAGACGGAGTGAATCTTGCTAGTAACTCAAGCTATTTTTACCCAGAGCTGCATGACTGAATGCTTAGTTGATGGAGAAAATGAACTCATTTCAGAGTCGTCATTACGTCCAACTGACAGAGAGTGAAACAAAAAGCATTCCTGAATGTTAGCAAAATTTCTCCTCAATGACACAGTAACACCATGAGAGCCTTAGGAAATGCAGCAAAGGAAAGGAGGATATATGTCACTGCACAAGGCCTTTCTAGATTAGGAAACTGGCAGATACAAAACTCAAGTAACAAGCTTTATTACAACATTTTTAATTGTTGCCCAGTTTCAACAGACGATGAGGGTGTGAGTTTATCAAGCCACTGCCTAATGAAGGATCTCCCATTTGGAAGCTGCTCAACAAGTGCTAATTACACCAGCAATCACTTTGGCCCAATGTGCCTGCCACTTTGCACTGAAATCTGGAGCAGTGGTGAGGAAACACTGAACACCAGAGGAGCTGCTGGCCTATGAACATGAACTTTTACCTTCAGGGAACTAGCCAAAAACTCTATTTGCAGAGCTTCAGCAGAAATCTCTTTTCTCTGTCACATCATTCCTCTGCTTTGTAAGCACGTAGACCTTTTGTGAGCAACAGACTACTCCATGGGTCTGTTTCTATTTTCGGGATGCAAGGCTTGCATTGTAGCCAGTGCTGAATTCACCGCTGTTGAAGGATTTACCTATGGCATTGCCTTTTTATGTGCCCTAGGTCTGTCTTCACAGCCCAAGCATTAGGAGGAAATGCAAAAGCAAAAATTGAATGTAATTCTAACTCTGGAAGAAGTTTCAGATGATATATTAAGGTCTCAGCTCTAAAGTATCTGTTCAAGTTTCTAAGCCATAAAAATAGATGCTCTTGTAAAACTTTGCTAAGTTCTTGCAATGCCATTTATACTCTATTTCCAGCCCTCTGACCCCTGCCCAGGAATATGCTTGGCCCAAGGGGATGGACAAACAAAACACTCTGGTTGCTCTCTTTGATCCTTTAGTCCAAGCATTGAGCCATGTGTTTTTAAAACAGGCAAAACAAGCAGCTGCAAAACTGAAAATACTTGATTACTGCCCTGTCATGTCTGTGCATCCAACTTTTTGTCAATGGCAGCTTGGAACTGCCTCACTGTCAGTTTCCTGCAGGTAACCCATCCATCATCCCTGGGGCACTTTACAAGGACCTTTGTTCTTTCTGCAGTTCAGAAAATTGCTTTGACTGTGCAGACTGATGGTTATTGGAAAACCAAGTGTCTGATGTTACCCCCTCATTGGATTTCTTTCAATAGTATGCAGAGTTTTCATCTGTTCCCCAGTATGGGAGAAATGAACATCCTATCAAAGAATAATTCTCCACCCCTCAAGACCCAAAATATGAAACATTGGCTGATAAAGTGAGAGGCATCCAAAACGGGAAGAGAACAAAAGAAAAATATCTCTAGGAAGAAAGCTTGTTATGTGAGATTAGTGATGTAAAAAACTCTTTCCTATAATCTCAGTTTCATAGCTCAAAGGTCAGCAATAACAAACAGTAAGATATCAAGTTTGTATACCTCATAATTGACGAGTAAGAATCCAAAAGTTGTAACAATAAAGCAGAATTTACGATAAATTCCTGCCCAAATTCCAGTTTAGGTTTTTTAATTCTGCATCTCTAAATTCCTCTCGTCCTATGATATAATGTTACTGAGAGCAGTTAAACAGTTGCTGTGCTGCATCCCAGAAGTAGTTGCATTTTGTTGGTAAGAAAAATAATTCTAACAGGGATAGATAAATGCAATTCTATCACTGCTGTTAAACAATAGACAAGACAAAAAGAAAAGCTGAGAGCCGGATTTATTTTGATGAAAAAAGAAAAATCCCCATAAAAATAGTCATACCTTCTTATCCACATAAGGGCATTGTACTGGATGTTGTTACCAAGTGAAAAAGACAAACAGTGAAGAGATGGTGTACCTATCACTAATCAGTTTCTACTGCTTACAAATTATTGTACTGAATGTTTAAAATTTCATTATATTATTTTGTTTAGCTTCTTTCCAAATGACTGTTGCCTTTAATGCTTCAGAAAGTTTAATCAAATGATAACTATAATAATATAATTAGAAATATAAATAGTGGGTGAGATAAAGGCAACAAATACAAGATGGTATAGGTCAGAGAGATTTTTCAGCTTAGATGTAAATGGGGGGGAGGGGAACAGATGGCAGGAGAATCAGCACCTGCTCTTGCACAAATCCTGTTGCCCATTCACAGGATCCTGACCCATTCATATGAACAGAATGAAGGGGGGAAATGCTTTTTAGCTTACTTGGGGACTCAGGATGAAAGACATTCAGTCACTTTTACATATTTATCTTCCTAAACCCAATACGAAGGATCTTCTCCTCTCAGGCACACCAGTTTTATCTCCATGCGATTCCATTCACTTCAGTGCAGCTACTCTTGATTTCTATTAGTGTAAGTGAGATCAGAATCTGCTCCAGAAATAGAACAATAGTTGGGGCACAGGAAAAGTCTAATTTGGTACTGAGGGTTTTCGACATGGTGATTTACTGCACAGGAAGGCGGGTGTGAATGTACTACGCACTAGCTTGCCACACATTAAGCTGCCTTATGTTCCCTGCTGCCATACACTAGAAGTTCCATATTGCTCTTTGACTTACTCTCATTTCAAAGAGCAGATGCTGATGTGTATTACAGAATTTTTAGCATGCAGTGCCAGGGTCCACAAGGCCAGGTAATGTGTGCCAGACTTGGGTGCGGTAGATTCACACCCTGATTTGCCACACACACAGTCACATGTAGATAAGCCCTAAGAAGACAATACTGTGTGAACAGCACATCCTCTGCATTTTTACTTTTCAGTCTCCCAAACACCAGGAAACATTTCACAGTGGCTGAGTGGCTATCTTTTATTAATCTTTTCATGACAGGTGCTGACATCAATAGAGCTACACTAGACAAATTTACCTGCTAAGCACACTTGTATATTGTCTGGACCATTTTTGTGTGTGGATGTGAAGTATTTTAAGTGTGTCATCAGCCATGCTACATAGACTATGATTTTTGTTTTAGAGTTAAGTGCCGGTTTCTTTGAGCTGTTTCAGCCTGAACCATTTTAGCATGCCAGCAATCCTCTTCTTCAGGGATGTCAGCCCAAATACCAAATCCTGTTCCAGGAGAGCAACTATTCCCCCAAGAATTGACTCTAGCTAGAGAAATTAAGACAGAAAACAATCTCCCTTGATGCCTGCCATAGCTCCCCCAAAGAATTTGCATCAGAAAATAACAAAAGACACCCCTCACACACATATCAAATTTCTTCCGAGCCTAAAAACTTGCTTACACACTGAGAAAAAGAACTTGAAAGCTTACATGTAACAACACCAATTGGTGACATCTCTCTCAATAATATTTATTCCATGTTCATCAGTTCACAGTATCTGAACACTTATATGGCAGGTGCTGTGGGACACCACAAAATCCTGTTGCATAACCCATAGGTCTACTATATTTCACCCTTGTACTATGTTCAATTAGCGGATTTAAATGGAGACTGCATTGATAATTCCATAAACATTTCTAAAGCTTGAGCACGTATCTTTCTTTAAATATTTACTGCTAAATATACATTAAAGTGTTTATTCACTGGCTTGTGGGGCTTAGGAAGCCACAAAGTACTTAACTTTTTTGCACACCAGATTATTTTTGGGAGGCTGAAAGGTCTCCTTTATTTCTTCTGTATAGGGCTCTGCCTGTTTTGTACCCTGGCTTTGCAGCATACAGTACCACCCTAGTTTTTGCTCTAGCAATCAACAGTAAAATATGTTCTGCTCTCAGCTATTCCCACACTTATTTATATATTTTCTTCACAGTCAAAGAAACTGCAATTGTTCAGCCTTCACAGAGTAATCCCCCAGACCAATTACTGCAGCTGGCTAGAAAACAAGAATTCCATTTAGTGAAAAACTTTTAAGGTTGAGATTTATTTTCATTTTGCATTGCCAGTGCTATAGGAGCTAGGTATTATTATTAGACCTGGTCAAATTGGGCCCACTATATTAGAACTTCGAGCAGTTGTTGATAAAAGAAAAAAGGAAATAAAAAAAGGAAATCTGCTATTACCTTATAGCACCATGTCGAAGTGTATCTGACAAGAATTTGATTCTGCTAAAGATGTTAAATATCATCAGTTTAGTATTAGATCAACAAAAGGAATGTGTTATTTACACGATCTTTTCCACTTTTGAAGAGAGGGCCTGGTGGTCTATTTTCTATCTGCTTTTAAAGTGACGTCTAGAGAGCTGTCTCGCCATCATTATCACTTTACTTTTACCTCTTTTGGATCCTGTGTATAGGTGGACAGATTGTTCTGAAATGTGTGATGGATGAAAGCTTAAGATGGAAACCTGAGCCAGCAATCATTCTGGAATGACAGACATTTCCCAGAGCTTCCCTCCAATACTCTTCATCTCCTGATCATTCTGTAGGACAGTGATCTCTCACATTTTTTAAAAGAAAAGAACACACAGTGTCAGGAATAATATGCAGTTTCACTTTCATACAGCTCTGACCATGGCCAGCTATCATTTTATGGCTTCAAAACACACACCAAAAGACTCCTCTGCTATATAACCTACTGGCTTCATACATTCTTCTCTCTCTCTTTTTTTTTTTTTTTTTTTTTTGTAGTTGCCAATTTGTAAATTTGGATGTAGGAAAAAATGTAGAGTTGCCCTTCATATGTTGTCTTTCATCCACGTTACAAGGGTTTGGATGCCACAGTCTGAAAAATCCTCACTGTGGAAATTTAAGTACCAGAATTTGAAATCAGAAGATGCGGATTACTTTTATTTCTAAATTAATTTAGTGCTGGTGAAAGAAGTCAAATTAACAGCCATTGAGCCTTCTACCAGATTGCAACTGGACTATCTGAATGAAAAAGGTATTATCTTTACGTGAGTAAGGATACCACAATCAGGCCTCAAGTCTAGTGGCAGAAGTGGCAGTATTAGCTTCCTCATGCTAGCCTGCCAGCATGCTTCAATCCTGACCTGAAGGAACTATCAGAGAGGGAGGGAAGGGGTCTGTTACCATAAAATCCATTTGATTTAGGGCCAGATTCAAAGCCCATGGGAATCTTTTCATTGACTTTCCATGGACTTTTGGTCAGACCCTTTATACTCTGCTGCTTGGCTAAAAGAAGACTGTTACTCTAAACTGGTTTACCTAGATGGCCAGAGAAACTGAATGGGCCAGAAGCATACTGCATATGAATCTGGGACATAAAATAACATTTGTTGGGTGGCAGCTAGTGTCCAAAATAACTGGGGGAGAGGGACTGCATAGAGCTATCTGTTTTCCCCGCACAACACACAGACCTCCTGTCCTCCCCTCCAGATTGATAATATTTTTAAAGTGAAAAAATGGGACACTGTGGTCATAGTATGACGGGAGAGCCATAGGCCTCTACCCAAACCTTCCCTAAGGGGGTTGCTAAGGAATCCTCCTTTCAGAATGAAAAATTGGGAAATTTTGCAAGGAAGTGCCAGGTACAATGAGATGTTATTTATCCATCTGTCACCTCTTCACTGTTGTCTCTTAATCCCACCCTCACTCTTTCAATCTTATTTGCCCTACCATCTCTCCAACTGTCTCGTCTCCCCAAACCTACAAATAATCCACAACTTCATTCGCCAGCTGACTGCCTTACATGCCCCACTCAGTCCTATTTAGCCCACCCATCCCCCTCAGCTCAGAAATCCCCCAAAGTCCATCAGCTCACTCTACCATGACTTCCAACATTTCTGACACCCAAGAAGATGCACACAATTTTGCAACAGTGAAGAATTTTTAGGAAGTTTCCCAAGAGTAGACAAGGCCTTAGTGCAAGCATGGTTTCTACAGTAGATAATGACCCCATTACACAGTTAAAAAAAAAAACAACTTTACTGGAGATAACATTTTCTAAAGTGACTTTTTTCAAAAGTGATTTAGGGCCAGACTTTCAGAAATATGTAGGCACCTAAAGATGCAGATAGGTGCCTAAAACCCTTTGAAAACGCGGACCTTAATAAATAAGTGCTTTTGAAAATTTTTCCATATCTAATGTCAGACAGATTTTTAAAATGCTGTTTTGTATCTCCATTGGAGAAGAACAAATTCACAAAGCAATTTAATTAGTATAATCTGGCATTGTCCAAAATTGTCTGGATATTAATATAAAAGCATATGGCATATCTTCAAAGTAATCCACAGAAATATTCCTGTATTCTTTTGCTTCTTTTGTGACATATGACAGAAAATATCAGTGTCACATCAGCCATAAATGAATAGAAATTTGCTCATTTACTTTCATTTAAAAAGCCACTCTCACCTGAAAACAGGAGATGGCATGACAATGGATATCAGATCTCTGGGACATTAATTAGTTCCTTAGAAAACATTTCATATGACACATGGACAAAAATTATTTTTCAAAAGAATCACACTCGACCTTGAATAGAAACATGATTGCATTATATTTTGAACAAATACCATTCATCGTATATCTTTGTGCTATTTATTATTTTCTTTTCCATAGATCTGGAAACTGTTTTTATGCAGTTCTGCTTTTGTCTCACTTGTAAAAAATTTCAAAGATCAAGTTCATCCTTGCGTATTGAGGTAGAATGGGGACAATAAATTAATTTTGGATACCTGCAGTTTCAGATAACTAGAGGAGTAATAGATACTGGGGAAACACAAGCTTGACTGGGATAGCAGGGAGTTTGGATTAATAACTGTTTTGGAATTAAAATTATTTGCCGCTGCTTAGTATCCTAAGGTATGCTATAATCATGCACCCACAACCATGTACCTCATTTTGGAAGGTAGCCAAGGAACTATTCATTGCTAAGAGTGAAATGTGGCTGGAAAGTTCATTTTTTGCTGAATTTCCTAAGATAAATTATTTTTTACAGCTGCAGATGTGAAATCGGTTTTCCATTGTCTCGATCATTGTGGATGGTTTGTTTGTTTGTTTGTTTTGTTTTGTTTTTGCTTGCTTTCTTTTGAATGGTGGAAGGGCTTTAAGAGACTGTGTTCTTTCAGGTTTAGCTGAATTTCAGAGAGTCTAGCTGGATTATAGATAAAGTGATTCTAATTGATTTAATGGAAAGTTGCTATACTGAACACCAGCTTACAGCTTGTTTTGCGGTCCTGGTAAAATTAGAGTTAAAAGATGTTTAATGCTATTCCTCTCTTTCTCAAACCATGAGCTGTGTTAGAAATGAAACCTAGAACAGCCGCATGTTTCACAATGCTGGTTTAAAATACAATTTTATTAAACTCGTGTGAAGATACTCTTAAATGTATTTAAACCTGCTTTATATTGATTTGGCTTAAAACAGTTCCTTACTGAATTAAGGTAAATGGTTATAAGCCTTTTAAAACAGGTTTAAGTGTGCATACAGGGGTTTTGCATTGGTTTAACTAAATTGGTTTAAAATCTGCTGCAAGTTTGTGTGTATACTAGATTCATGAGGAAGGCAATCATGTCATTGTTAACTATGGACCTTATATGCACACCAGGTCATATTCTATCCTCACACACATGCTATTGCAAACAGATACGACTAAATCAGTGTGGTTGTATAAGTAAAACGAAGGGCAGAATTTGACAGTGATACCATCTTGACACAGAATCCCGAATGGTCAATCTGTAAAGGAAACAGAGCTTCTGTTTGACTCACATTTTATTTCAACAATGTACCAAGTCAGATTCATCCCTGATGTAACTTAATTGTAGCTCAAGCAGTTGCATGAGAAATGGAGATTATTTTGGGCAGTATATCTAAATACACAAATATATTCACAAGAAAGTAGATTTGGTCATGTAGCAACATGGTGTTTCTAAATTCCCAGTAAGTGAAATGCAGAGATACTTCTGAAGGACTCATTGCTAACATTTTTCAGTGGCTGCTGCTATCCAGGGTGAGTAATTGCCTGCTCACTTCATCACTGAAATTATGCCTGTAGGATAAATGTGGTATTTGCTATGGGGCATTCCCATAAGGTATCTACCTGGAGCTGTAACATATGTTTCTATGAGCTTTCAGTGAAAACTATTTCCTACTGCAAGACATTTTAATTTGCAATTATAGCCCAATGTTTGGTATATTCAACTGTGAGAAATTCAAACAGAATCAATGACTAGCTACAACCCTCTTGTAATTGTATAAAAGAGTTGTGTTCAGTACATGACTATTAAAATTCACAGTTATGGCAAAACAGTTAAAGCTTTCACACCTATGCAGAGAAAGCTGCGATCCTGCAGTGTCAAGCACTTGCATGTGGACAGAGTAAATGGAATATGCTAATATTAGTAATCAGGAACCTCAAATAGTTGAGTGGCTCTAACTGGATATACCACTTGAAACACAAATGCTTATCCAATTTTTTTTATGTTACCTCTACCTACTTGTGACCCACTGACTTGCCCAGTTCCCTACTCCTTCTCTACTATCACAACTGTCAAGTTTTTGGCACCTTGTGCTGAATTTAGCCTAATGAAAAGTGTCACATTCAACAGCACATTTCACACCCCTCAAGGACCTGCTCTGTTGGCTGGTCTCAACTTCCTACATGCAGAGAACATCCAGGGAATTCCAACCATGTAGGGAGAAAAAAATGAGTCTCAAATTCTCGGGATGGAGCAAAGGAAGAGTGGGGCAGGATCAAAGAATCTGCTATTTAAATCCTCTGGTCTTCCACCAGCTGTTAAGCTGGTTTCAGGGTGTGTGGAGCTACTTTTTGACATAGTATAGCCCTTCTGCCAGGAGTTCAGAGCAGCCACAAGGGCTGGGTTCAAATGGTCAAGAGGGACTTCTCTTAAAAGTCTTAACCAACACCACCAGCTTGAGTCCTGACCCAAAAACCTGGGAAAAGTAAATACCTTCTCTGGGTGCTCTTAACAGGCAATACTGCCCCACTCACCAGCACGGAGTCTGTATATGAAACAAGAAAAGACTTTCAGGGGACACGGCATGAGCTTGGGGAAAAAAACAATAGTATATCAAGTGAATTATAAGTAAAACATCTACCCCCCTGTTATCTTTAATCATGGCCCTTTGCTTCAGTACCCCACCCATCAGTGTGACTATTTGATAGGCAAATGCCCTTTTAACACATCACTTCCCCCTTCATTGCACTCACTCACAGTTTGGGGTGAGTAGGTAGCATAGTCCCTGAGTCTGGGAGTGCACTTGGGCAAGCCTGTCTCCAGCCCTTAGGGGAAGTGCTGCCTGGTCCAGCCCTGAGGCATTGTCAGCCCAGCTATAGTGATTTTAGCTTTATTAGTGATGGGGCGGGGATGGGGAGTTCACTTAGTTCTGTTGCTTCAGTGAAGAGCTGGCTCTGCATCATCTCCCATAGAAGAGTTGCCTCTGTTATCAGTGGAGGAGAATCAATGGGATATACAACCCTTGAACAGAGTCATCATCACCAGGGATGCATTCCTTCCCACAGGGTAGAAATTCCTTTACCTCTGTCTCAACTCACCCGACCACCCCCCAACCAAATGGAAGTGAATGTCCAATTCTCATGAGTTCCAAAGCGTCACTTGGAGGATTTCTGCAAATAAAGTTTATGCAAGTAACTTCTGTAGCCCTACTTTCCCTTGTTCACCAATAGATGGTAGCAGAGAGCTCCTTTCTGAATGGAGCCTCTGTCTCCCTGTTTTCCCTTCTCACTAACAGATGGTAACAATCAGCCCTATACCTTCAGGCCACAAAGCATACCTCAATGAAGTGGCTATGGAGCTACTCCAGGGGCTTCCAGGCAAGAAGTTCATCCCCCCCGGACCTAGACTAGATGGTGGGCTGAGGATTTAGCCCCAAGTAAGGGCAAACTTTCTCTATTTGGTGTATATTCCATCAGTAGCAGTGCTTGAATGTTGCAACCTTTCAGACTGATGTAGGTGAACATCACAGAGGGAGATACTCTTTTATGGATGATGCCTGCCTGTGACACTGCTGATCACTCTACTCCAACCTGTTCAAAATTAACTAGGAAAAGGCTATGGAAACTTGTATTTTTCTCACCTGGGTCTCCCACACGAGTACACTTGCCATGGGGCTACAGAGTCAGTCTTTCTTCCTCTGGTCCAATGAATATTTATTTATATAAAGTAGAATAGTTCTGACAGGAGAGATTAAAAGAGACACCCCTCGACCGCCATTAAGATTAGCTTCTATATCCTGGTGGTTAGGGCATTCACTTGGGAGGTGGGAGACCCAGCTTCAAATCCCTGAGCTGCTTAATTCAGGGCAGGAATCTGAATCTCTCACACCTTGTGCCCTCAGGTGAGTACCCTAATTGCTAGACAATCAGTACTTGGAAGTCTCCCTCAACCAGAAATTCCATTCTGGACCTGCAAAAGTTTAGTCAAAACTGTCCCTTTCCTGGAAAAGTTCAGTTTTGACAAATCGGCATTTTCCAATGAAAAACATTTGATCAAAAAAAATTCCAACCAGCTCCAGCTATGAGATCTACAGATGAAGAATATTATGTAGGCTAGGCCCCCCACTCTCCTCAGCAGAGGGAGGTATCAGCAGACCCACCCAAGGCAAGAGCAACTTCCCATACAAAAGGGAAACTGCTCCTATGGTCCTGGCAGGATTCAAACCAGCAACCCCTAGCTACCTAATCCACTGCCCTAACACCCACACCACAGAATTGATCCTGCATATAGCAGCTACATAGAACTGCTCCTGAAATTAATGGAAGTTGTGCAAAGCACATGAAAGACCACCCCTTAAAGAAAAACTCTATGTTAACAATGCACCCTGAATGTTGTAGTCATCTCAAACAAATCAAGAAATGCAAAAGTTAATGTTCCAACAGCAACATTGACTCAGTTTCTTGTACAGGGTGTAACAAAAACTTTTGCTATATTATAGCATTTACTGCTGATAAACTCATATTTAGCTTACAAATTTCCTGCTTCATTGTCATCTTCCAACTTGACTAGCATGAACTCATGGGAATTATTCCTACAGTTGGAGAGGTTTCAGCTGGCAAAAACTGTCTTGCCTTCCATGTAGGTGGTTCTGAGTGTGAGACACAATATAATGGATTTTTAATCTTTTATTGGAAAAAAAATGTTTTCAGTTTCATCTGTTATCTGATGGAGTTTTCCTTCAAGTAGATTACACTGTATTTAAGATACAATAACGAATATGATCCGTGGTTAGAGGTGCCACACTGAAGGACTGGATCAAGGTCATTTTTGGGAATTTATTTTATTATCTACTGTGGGTGTGTTGACGCTATTACAATGAATACAACATGCCAAGAATAACTGTGGCAAAAGAAGTCAAAACAATTTCACCCCTTTCATTGGGCTGGGGAAATGTAGCCTAACTTCAGACAAAAAAGACAGTCAGTCCCATCTGCAGGACAGACTCAAAGATCATGCTGTTTACTAAAACACACAAAGCCTGTTTAAAAAAAAAATCATTGCTTCAGGTGTGCTCTTTCCCCTCTTTTTAAACTTGCAAAAGCAAGACCAACCAGCTTAAATTCCACATACTTAGCTTCAAGCTACACATTGTTTATGTACAGGGCTCTGATCACTGGGGTCAGGCAAGAACATTCACTCAGGCTGAAGGAGATATATCCTAGGTCTCTTATGAAGAGAGACAGATCCTGATTTCCAGGATATAGCAGCTATACCATTGTATATATATATTCCGGCTATACCAATGTAACTCCAGAGTAACTCCATTAACATCAGGCAAGTTACTTTAGAGTTACACTGGTATAGCTGAGATCAGGATGTGGCACAATCCCTTTTACAAGTTTAATTACAAACAAACAAACCCACCCCAAGGTTACATACTGTAGTGAAGAATTATAGACCATTGAAGAATGTACATTTGTTTTCAAATATATTTTGTATCTTCTCTATTAAAAGATATCCATCCTCATAACTCACGTTTGCAGAAAGATTATAAGAAAAGACCATATACCAGACTTTCCTTTCTGTTCCACAAGTTGTTCATGACCAAAAACATAGATTAAAACCAGCCATAAAATGGATTGCACCAAATACCAGAAACCACGGCTCTTTACTGCAATTAGCATTAAGTTCACAAACACTATACTGTATCCAGATCCAGATGTGTGGCTTGGCACATCTTTAAATAGTACATCTAGCCTATAGAATATGAGACTAAAGAAACAGGGTCAAGTAGGGATGGAAAGAATAATTTTACAAAGTTTAAATATGGCAAGAATTACTTTAGAATCAGAATGTTTTTTGTTTGCATTACCACTATCAGGCTCCCATGCAGAGAAATATTTGTACTTAGGGTGACCTGCCAAAAGGGTGGAGAAAGTACTTTTTGCCCTTTTGTAACTGTGATGGGGTAGTCTGCCCCTCAAAGGCCATAGTGCCTAGTGGACACACCACCTCACCACTTGGCATGACCTTTAAGGGTTTGCAAGATCCAATATCAAGATCTAAAGGGGAAGTGGATAGCCTCAAGGTGGGCATTACTGACTTAGAGGATCTGTATTACTGGGTTACTGAGAGGAGAAACTGAAGCAGGGAATGCCACACTTAACCCCAAGGGGGCACTGCAGGGCAGTGACTTGTGACAATAACCTAGAAAGAGTCGTCTTATCTTTCTCCTAAAACTGGAAAAAGGCTTCTTCTGTTAGAAAACAATGAAGAAAATTTGTGCATATTCCTAGGAAAATGGAAAGAGCAAGCAAAAATGGAATCATACTGTGTAGCAATATACCACTGAAATCACAAACAGAGAATAACAAGTGGACACAGGATAAAACCTAAAACATGCAGTGAAGCTCCATCCCGGGGCAGATTGTTCCTACTCAACAGAGACTTTAAAGCAAATAGAACACTTTCTAAAAACTTTGATGCTTGTCTTGCTAGTCATGGCAATAAATCAATTAACTGATTATCCATCTGGGTTGGTAACAATAAAGGATTTGTGTATGCTTCTACTAAGAGATGGGAGTGCAACTGCAACCCACTGATGAGTGTGCGTTACAGGTCCTCTTCTGTGCTGATCCATAGAGGATATGAGACAATAACATTTTGTTATAGCTGATGTCTCTGGGAAGCTATAGAAAGTATGTCTTGGACTTACAACACACCTAGAAGGGGCTAAGTAGTTTTAAAATATAGCATCTTTTCTCCAGATGCCAGGATAGCCATATAACAGGAAAGAAATTGATATTTTTCAGTATCCCCTTGAAAAAAACAATGCTGTGGAATAGGAAGGGGCCTGCAAGCATTGAATTTCCACTGCTTTGCAGTTACAGTTTAGCTTCAGTAGTGAGTAGAAGTTGAACTACTAACTAAATGAAACTCCTCTATCTCTGTAGACAGACTCTAAATAACATGGTCCTTTGAATTTCATGGAATTTAAGGCTAGAAGGCACCACTAGATCATCTAGTCTGACCTCTTGTTTATCTTAGTCTGCCCCTTAAAGGCCATAGTGCCTAGTGGCCTAAGTTTCACCCAGATGCCAGTGTTGCCAGTCTTGATGACTTTCTGCCCATTCAGCTAGTTTTTGAAGGCCTTGTGAAACATCTGAAATTGGCCACAGGAGACCTCTTGAGCTGAAGACCGTTGCTGGAAGGATGCAAAAGTTGCAGAGAGTTGATTAGATGAGACATGCCCAGATGATCCCATGACCCTGCCAGTCTGATCTGAGGGAAATTCCTTCCCAACCCTAAATCAGGCAACCAGACCCTGAGCATGTGAGCAAGACCAGCCAGGTATTTAAGACAGATATTCTCAGTACCACCTCAGCACATTGATTCACCCTGTCTAGTGTCCCATCTCCAGCTGTGGAGAACCTCTTATATTTCAGAAGAAGATAGAAAAACAAACAAACCCCACCCTAGCATACATCTGGCCAATTATTCATTGGGAGAAAAAAATTCCTATTTGACCCCTGTAAGTGACCTATTGAAGCCCTGACACATGAGATTTAATTGTAGTCATTGACCTAATGCAGATCTGCAAGTGTGGTGCCGTGGAGGTAATCCTGTTCTCCCCAGGGCCCATGAAAGAAGGGGATTAACAGGGGGGATTCATAGACTCCAAGGCCAGAAGGGGTCTCCCTGGCCCTCTGTGCCCACAGACCGCATATTTTTAGAAATATATCTAATCTTATTTTAAAGACTCCAAGACATGGTGATTCCACCACTTGGGAAGCTGTTCCAATGGTTAATTACCCTCTCTGCTAGGAAATTGCATCTTATTTCCAGGTTGAATTGTCTATCTTTGATTTCAAGTCATAGGATCCTATGCCTTTTGTCAGTAAGACTGAAAAAGCCTCCTACTATCAAATATCTTTCCCACGTGTACACAATGATCAAATCACCTCTCTGCCTTCTCTTCAACAAGCTGAATGTTGTTTCCTTAAGCCTTATAATTCCCTAAAATCTTTGGGGGCTGAAGACCCACACATGGTATATACTTCAGTTCTTCTAAGCATTCATTTGGCAGAGCAATCTGCTAATAACTAGTGTTCTAGGGATAAAGAAGGGATTCTCAAATATTCTCATAGTCTGAAACCACATCTTACTACAGAGTACGTTTCTTGGACACTTCTCCTCCCATTCATAAGGCACATGCCACAGGCATGTTAACTATAACTGCTGACACAGAAAGTATTAGCAAGGTATTTAATGCATTTTAGCTTCTTTTCTTGGCATTAAGAAGTTGGAAACAAGAAGGAGAACACTGTCTGACCAACCAGATCTCTCTGGACTATCAGCAAGGGCTTTGCAGACTGCGTTTCAAGAACCACTGAGCCAAATACTGCTATTTTGCTACTCTGTCATTTATTTATTTTTAGATTTTATAACACCAGCTTTCTACCCGAAGTGCGTCACAGTAATAATAATAATAATAAAAAAAATTAGTACACAATTCAAACTGCCAATGCTCCCATGATACAAACTCACCAGATAATAACAGACATCCCAAATCAAGCTTCCTAGAACTAGGCCCATAGGTTTGAGAGATTGAGGTGGGTGGGATGGGGAGATGGAGGAGCTACTGTACTCCCCACCCCTTTTAGAAAACCTGTTGGGGAGAGAAGTACTGCGGACCAGCCCAGCTGGCTGACATCTGGGTCCCACTGTGCATGCCACACATTGCCTGGGTCCAGCTCTGGGTTGTACCTCATACCGGCAGTTGGACCTTCATCTACCAGCTGCTGATTCTATGGCAGCAGCTCCTTTTGGCTCTAGGGACCAGCCGGGTTCAGGAAGTGGGTTAGTCCTGTCACCTGAGCACCTTGGGCTCACCAGCAGTGGGATGGGCTCTGAGAGAGTCTGCCTGGCAGGTAGGCAGGGCTCTGGGATAGTCAATCTGGTGGTTAGCGGAGAGGGGGCTCCCCCCACACTTTAGCAGTCCTTCCAGAACCCTTGGATCCACTAGGTCATCAACCTACTGTTATTTGGAGTAAAATGGAACTGCAGTCTCTTGGTTGTCTGTCTAGCAGAGCATCTGAGCAGCTAAAGAAACTTCTAAGCGAGGCTAACAAACCAACAGAATGATTCACATAGCCCAGGCTCAGGAAGGAAACCCGGTAGTGGACTAGATGCTAATCTCTCACACAGCAAAATGTGAGCCTCAAGACCAACGTCATGAATCAACCTTTGTCAAATAACATTCTGTTGTTGACCTATTTCATTCTAACTTCTGGTGACTGGCAGTTGATCATCTGAAATAGAAGAAGCCTTCTTGTTGTAATGACTTTATATAAACTCTGTATTTTTTACAGGAGATAAAGATAATGAAATTGCAGTCAGCTGATACAGTTCCCATGCAATTTCAATTACATGCTTACTTGTGTTCTGTAATCTTTAGAATACAGTAACTGCAGTTAGAGTGACCATAGAACTCCCAGTATAAGTTACCATGTAGACTGTGGATTTTAAACATTACTAAACTTTCCTGAAAATAACACAAATGAGTCACTATACTGTGTGGTCTCTAATCAAATAGGTTATCAAAATAAAGAAAAGGGCAATGAATTTGCTTTAATACTTATTTATTACAAGTGGCTCTTCTAGTTGTGTTGCTGCCCTCTCCTGGGCTTCCCCAGTTTTAATAGCTCATTACAACATTCAGACATGTGCTAACTAGTTACTCAGCACAGATTTGCATTTTAAATTTTAATTTAACAAAGTCTTTCTATTTAGTACTGGGATCTAGAACTCTCTTATCTTTTGATATAAAAAATCATAGCCCACATACCATGCACTGCATAACTGGTTCTGAGGTTTTCTTGTTTGTAGTGCATACCTGCTGATACCAATATAAATTTGTCAGTGGATTGATTTTTTCATTTAGCACTCCATTTGAAGTTGTGTTGTCAGCATTAGTCTGGATCATTTAGGGTCACCAGTAGAAAGTTCATAGCTCTGAATGCTATGCTGTGTCACATCTGGGGCCTGACATTGTTTACTATTAGAGACTGTAATTCATGGATTTATTAATATATAATAGGCTTGGCTTGTTACTTTTTGGGGTGCACTTGTTCTACTTTTGTTTATCACTGCTTTGCAGTTATTTCTCCTCTTTCATATAGTATTATATCTCTGGATTAGAATTCAGTCTCTTTCCAGTTCTCACTGCTGATAATAAACCATCAACAGAAATATTTCTGTGTGTCCCTCATCATCATTAGCTGAAGCACTGCCACACCAGGGAGAGATTTCTGGACATGGCCTTAGAGTCATAACCATAAGTACTTGACGTATATTTACTATTTTTGTTACTTTTGTCATGGAGCTTCTATGCTTTTAATTACAAAACTTATACAATTAAACATAACAAATCAGATAACATTTCATGCACTAACATTTCTGCCTGTAATAAAAACTGATTTAGGAACTCCAAGGGAAGAGAGTAGCTACAGTTTATTGATCTTCCTAATGAAAAGGTTCATTGTAGTCACTAATAGTGCTGTAAGCGCACATAACTTGCCATTTCCAAGTTTCTTTTCCTTTGATGAATATTTGTCTACAACAAGCCATGTCTCCAAATAATACAGAAAAAGAAAGTTCCCCTGGAGTATTTGCAGTGTCTGAGAATCATTTGCTTCTTTTGTTGCTTAGAGGCCAGGCTCATTAAGGCTCAAAAAGTTTTTTGAAAGCACAGGTTGGTAAAGGAGGCTCATTTCTGATCTATAGCGTAGCCAGGAGCCACAAAGCAGGTGTTATCTCTGGGAAGTGATAGCACCCAGCTATTAGAAAGGAGACTGTAGTTCATGGGGTCAGGGTAGGCCTGTTTCATATATAGGAGATGTTGTTGCCATAAGTGAGACACTCTTAATTTGAATCGAGAAGCCTTCATTCACCTGGAGGCTGTAGCTTATCTTTGCCTCTGACCCTGTCCACCGAAAACCTTCAATTTCCTCTTACTCTCTTCTTTCCTTGAGCTGGAAATCCACACACCACTCAGTGTGCCATTAATGTGTGACTCAGCTTTTCCACCTGCAGCCCTACTTAATTACCAAAGTGCAGCCCAAAAAGAGAAATCTGCGGTTAACTGAAAGTGAATGTTCCACATTACTAATATGCAAATGATCATATTGTCTCAAAGTGTCTAAACATTGTCCAAGTTCATAGCAATTTTATACAGTAAAAGTTACTTTAAAAAATAACTGTTTCACAGCTTAGATTTTCAGGACAGTCAGTTTTTATAGGAATGGAGCTTCTTCTCAGTAATGTCTATTAATCTGTATTATTTGAGGTGAATGATTATTGCAGTGTAGAGGAACTGGGCAATATTGGTTAAAAAGTGTGTGAGGTCTCTTAGACTGTAATCCACAAAGTCAGCACAGTAGGTGGGGAGCTGCCTAAGATAGCCTAAAGGAGACACCACACAGAGGGTTGTGTGCAAAGCCCCACCCCTCTGTGATGGGCATCTAAGTCTTCAGAGAAGTGTTATTTACTCCTTCACATGACACAAGAACTAGGGGTCACCCAATGAAACTAATAGGCAGCAAGTTTAAACAAATAGAAGGAAGTGCTTCTTCAGGCAATGCACAGTCAACTTGTGGAACTCATTGCCAGGGGATAGTGTGAAGGCCAAAACTATAACGGGGTTCAAAAAAGAACTAGATAAGTTCCTGGAGGATAGGACCATCAATGCCTACCAGCCAGGATGGGCTGGGATGCAACACCATGCTCTGAGCATCCCTTGCCTCTGTTTGCCAGAAGCTGGGAGTGGATGACAGGGACTGGATCACTTGATGATTGCCTCTTCTTTTCATTCCTTCTGAAGCACCTGGCATTGACCTCTGTTGGAAGACAGCATAGTGGGCTATATGGACCATTGGTCTCACTTGTGTGGCCATTCTTATGTTTATGTTTATCAGGAGATGTGTTGATTCCTACAGAATTGTTGGATGGTATTTATAGCTTCTCAGAAACAGATAGATAGTACCACCATCTGGCCTCCCTTGGGATGAATACTCCCCCTCCCACACACACTTAAAGTTGTTGCCATGGGTGCAGGGAGTTGCTTGCAATTTGGGAGCAGGGACGATGGAGTTGAAACATTTGCCCTTGTAGATACCTGCGTGCTCACATGTAGGTGGAGCAATAGATAAGTGAACCCCTAACAATTTTTTTTCTGCAAATGTTCACTTTGAATAAGCTCAAACTAGGGGCGGGCCCCCCTAAGGGGCGCGAGATAGATCATGGGGGGGCACCATGGGTGCAGTTTGAGAGGGGCATGGAGGGGCAATGCCCCCCAAACTTACGATGATGGAGCCATCTCCCCCTGGGGCTGAGAGCGGGACTGGGCAGTGGTACAGACCCCAGCACCTCACACTGGCAGCCCTGGGCAGATGTTGGGAGTCAGGGACTCTTAGGAGGAGAGCGGACGCGGGGGCAGGCTCCTGTGGCCAGTGGGCCCGGCCCTGCTGACTGAATGGGGGACAGAGCTAGTCCAGCTCCACACTCCGCACTTTTGCGCAGCTGCTTCTGTCTCCACTCGGAGTGCTGCTCCCGGTGGCTGTTGCTGCCGCCGCTGCCCACATCAGCAGCAGCCCCGCCACAGCTCTGCAGGCTCCCACAGGCGGTGGCTGTATCCTTGCTGCTGCCCGAGGATAATCACCACGACGAGGCCACCGCCGCCATTTTCTCTGGCGGGTCACATTGCCTCCAGAGCTTCAGGAGAGCCGCTGCTACCCCTTGCCCCTCCCCGCCCCCCCAAATTAAGCAGTCAAACTCCGCCTATGACATGGAGGTCCTGTTTTTTTTCTGAAAGTGGGGGCAGGTTCAGCGAAAAGGGGGGTGCAATTGTTACACAAAAGTCCACTGGGGGGCTCCATTTAAAAAGTTTGAGAACCGCTGCATTAGAGTATTCATGGAGAGCGAAGAACGCAAAGGGACTCTTCATAGACACAGCTAATTTAAAATAAACCTTTGTGCCCATGGGACGGATTGTTGGTGCAGGACGGTTGGGGGAGAAGCAAAGGTAATTGTGAGCCACCTTTACATTCTCCCCTCATGCCCCTTGCAATCCTCTAGCTGCTCTGGAAATCTGGATTGCTGGGTGTAGGGCTAGGCATGCCATGTCCCACTTTCTTCGCGGAACATCGCCTATGGCAAGGGAGGGGAGGAGGCAGCGCTCTGCCATCTCTCAAGGCACTGCACACAAAAGGAATTCTCTGGGCTGCAGCCTATGGCTTTACAACTGAGTTCTTCTGCTGGAATCACAAGAATCTGGCTCTTTTTGTATCAGAAATCTGATTCTAAGAGTTATGCTCATCCTATTAAGAAACAGAAATATACCATGTGGCCTGTGTGGCCAATCAAAACGAACACAGCTTGAATGTTGAATACATGCAATGAACGGCTTCTGAGCAATTTACAGACCAGTAATTGTTGTTTATGAACATTTGTTCAGTAATAATTCTGACTAAATGTAAACTGCTCCCAAAATATACATGACCAGAAGAGGCTACTTTTGTCAGATAATGTGTTCTATTAATTAATTTTTCAGATACACTCAGTCTTATTGTGACTAGAGACAAGCAATCCAATACAGTGAAATAAGAATCAAGTGAAACCCACTTGAACATTTTCTAGATGTTTATAAAGATTGCATTAAGTTTCCTGTTTTTCCTTTTCTTGTACTGTGTCACTTCCTGGTTCAGGTTGGAAGTCTTGGGACTAGACGTTACAAAATTCCACCGGAAGGCACTCCCAGCTCTTTTGTCCACGGAGTCCTTTTCTTTAAATCTCCCTCTACTCTGCTGGTGCTCTGAGAGGCTAGTCTGAATGTGCTCCCATGCCTGAGCTGTGGGAGAAGAGAAACAAAGCCACGCCAAGCTGGGCTGTCAAGCTGTTGCTGCCCCAGTGCAGTATACATGATTAGCTCCTGCATCCAGGGAATTGGGGGCTAACTTACAAACATGGGAAGGAAGAGTGGCCCTTAAGCATCTGCCTGACACGTTACCTACAGACTCAGGAATACATGCAATGCAGGGTGCAAAGGAGGAAAGGTTATGCCATTTTCCCTATCCTCACCTCCTCTCTGTGCACCCGGTGAACTACTATGGTTCTCACCTCCCCTCAGCTTGGGAAATCCCAACCTAGATTACACAGGATGTGGTATTGTTGATTAAGGCGATGCCTTTCTGAGTTGCTACTGAACCAATGCTATGGGACACACTGCTGCTAGAGCTGTATCTATTCACATGAGAAGTAAGGCTCATGGAAATTAAAAGCCCATGACACTTTTATTAAAGCTGTGTGTGCAATTTTCAATAATAAACAGGAATGTTTGTTTGACTCTCTCCCCTTCTAAATATTCTTCTTTTCAACAAAGTGCTGTACAGGTATATTTGGACCTTCTTTTACTCTTAAAGGAGAGCTCATGAAAGAAAGGCTGGCTTGGTGTCCTTTATGGATTTTTTAATTAATTAACTTTTAAACTAATTGTGTTAGGAGAGGGTGCAGCGATGAAATATCTGGACTGTCTGGTGTTCCCTGGTTTTTGCTGGAGGCCTTCTTGGAGAACTCTGATATGGTTGGGAACTCTCAGCCTGTAACTGAAAAAGGGGGGTGGGGTGGGTGTTTGATTTTTATTTACACTGGTTAAAACTGTTTTAGTGATCCGTTTAACTCAACTGCCTGACAAACTGGAAGACTCATTTTCCCACTAAATTAGTTACATTTCACTTTCCATTTATCTGCAGTGTCATCATAATCTTACTAGTTCTCCATTTGCCTACTGAGTCTTCCACCAAAAGATCTGAATCTTCACTGTAAAGAAAGGCCAAGAAAACAACCAAAGCCATGCACACACAAAAATAGCGTTTGTGCTGTACGCAAGGTGCCAATCTGAATGCCCTGAACCAGATACAGCAAGTCTGTACTGAAAAGGGAAATGGGAGAAGCCACATTCCACAGATCACTTCTGGATATTATCATGGGTATAGATGACATTTAAACCACTATTTTCTTTTTGAAGGAAGAAGGCACAAACACACCTTCATGTACACAAGCCCTGAGTGTTGGGTATGCAAGTCTACTTTTTTAGTCTCCTGAAACCAACAATAATTCCAAACCATGTCTTCTCCTTTACAAAGTCATCCTTATTTTAAATCCTCTGTGCCTAAGAAGAATTGAGAGCAATTTCCAGTAGACACTGCCCCCTAATGTATTTTGTTTAAACTTAGGCCTTTAATTTTTGTTGTGGGCCATTTGTAATTATACAAAGACTGATTTTAATTGAACTATGTTTTTTAAAAGAAAATTAAAAAAAAAAAAAGAGACAGGTAGAGTTAATGTTTAATTATCAAACCTTTGTTCTTAAAGGAATACTAAGCAAGAGACAAAATGAATGCAGTATGAAGATAAGAATTAGATGGAATAATGGCAGAGATCAAAGCATAAGGAGGTATTGTTGTCACTTAATTGTTGTTTTAATTACTGTCAAAATTCTACCTTCTCAAACATCTAAACTTGGTTGAAAGTTTTCAAATGGAATTTTTGTCAAAAATGCCATTTTGTCAAAAATCAAGACTTCCCACAGGAACGTGTTGAAATTTTGTCAAAATTTCACTTCAGAAAAAAAGTGAAAAGCATTGTGATAAGGTCAAAATACTCCATTTTGAAATTTTTGAAATGGAACATTGATTTTTCATTTTGAAAAAACTCTGTTTAGAAACTTATTTTCTATTATACACAATTGATGTCAAAAACCAAAAACATTTTGATTGACCCAAAAGGAAACAGGAAATTTCATTTTTCAGGACATTTAAAAATCAAGTTTCAAAACTGTAGAATTTCTCAGGAAAAAAATTCCAGTTCCCACACAGCCCTAGTATCATCATTTCAAGAGACCAACTTTTTAGGATAAGGAATCAAGTTATGCTGTTTATGCAACTGGTAACTGTGAACCAAGTTACAAAACACTGAATTAAAGAAGAATATTATATAGTGTTTATTTGTAGATAACTAGAAATTATATATATTAACTTGATATCTTAGTGAATAAGATACAGGGATAAGTATGTACATTTTCATCTAATGTATGGAGATGAGAACTCTGTCACCGAGAAGATAAAATATTGGTAGGCCTGAAAAGAAGCTGCAGCCATATTACCTTGAGCTGTGATCTAATCAACATAAACTAGCCAGTCAGACCAAGTTAACAACTGAAGTTAAAAAAAAAAAAAAAAAAAAACCCATCAAGGTGCATTAGGAAGGTCTGATTCAGCAAATAGGTGACACTCTTCCCTCTGAGTCAGTGGTAAACTAGTGGGCCACATCTTGTTAGTGACACTGCTGTTGGAGGTGCTGTTTTTCCAAAGAGATGAAAAACTGCAGACCTGATCACTTAATTTTATTAAAGATTCCATGACACTTTTTGCGAGAGTAGAGGTATTAACCTCAGTATTTTGGCCACATTCCATTTTGGAATGGAATTTTCCATCTCATCTATGAAGAAAAGTTCCAGAGGGGTAGCCATGTTAATCTGTATACAGCAAAAACAATGAGAGTCCTGTAGCACTTTAAAGACTAACAAATTTAATTTCTGCAGGCATAAGCTTCCGTAGGCTGTAACATCTGACGAAGTGGGTTACAGCCCGTGAAAGCTTATGCCTGCAGAAATTAAATTTGTTAGTCTTTAAAGTGCTACAGGACTCTCGTTGTTTCATCTCATCTATGTTACTTTTATAATTACTTTTAGCCCTTCAGCAAGGTAAGGTATTTTTCTATCTCTGTGTGTAGTGTTATTGTGTATTGTTTAATAGTTGCTGTGTTTCACTCCAGAGAGGGCTGGATTTCCATGGTGGATTAAGTGAACCCTGTGTAGTCTGTATCTTTCTTATTATTTTGGAGTGTGCTCTTCCATATAAGTGACAAGACCAAAATAATGTATATAGTTTTGTCTTTCAGCCCGACTATAATGAATGTACAGTAATTTGTAGGGAGGAAAAAGAGGGCTTTTGCTTTTAAAAGAGAGATCTGGCAGTTATAGAAAACATATTGCACCTAATGCAGAGGTGATGTGTAAGGTGGTGCATGTTAGTTCCTGTAGACCTATTTATACACACTCTATCCACATGCAAGTTTGATGTAGCTTACTTGTTAAGGAACTGGAAAAGGGTGTAAATTAAAAGTACGTTTTTCTGACCCCGTAGTGTAAAACCAACTTGCACAAGAGAAGAGTGGGTGGAAGGATGTTTAAAGGTCTAATCCAAGATGTATTAAAGTCAACATGAGTCTTTTCATTAACTTCAATGGTTTTTGGATGAGGTGATAAAGGCTCAGCCCTGCAAGGTGTTAAAAACTCTAGGCTTGATGTAGCAAGGCACTCAAGCATGTTTATCTTTAAGCAGACTGTTTTGCAGGATGAGATCCAGAGTTTTCAGCACCTTGCAGGACTGAGCACTATGTGAGTTTAACTGTTTTACACACAACCACTGAATCTGGCCCAGTGCAAGCAAACAAACGTGCTTTGGATTTTTGCGTCAGAAAACTCACTTACAATGGGCCTGTCACCAAGTATAGCTGAACTAGATAGGATGATTTGGGGCTGGTACTGATAGAGCCTTGAGCTTCTAGCTACCAGCTTAGAACCGAGCAAAGGGTGGTAGGGAGAATGAGAAAGTTGTTTAATTACCATCCAGTGGAAGGTTGATGACCCACATGGAATTTATTCTCATTTATACTAAACTGCCAAACATCTCAAGGGATGGGGTGCTCTTGATCTTAAACCTATATATCATTTCCAAGTGAACCAGTGTCCACATCACACACACAAAAAATCACTCTCCTATTTGGAACTAATTGGGACCCTTTTCGGCAGTCTCAGAGTAGCCAAGAAAATGGGATTAACCTCTCACCCCTGGAGGTGGACCTGCCTGCACAGGGCAGAGGCACTTTGGAGGCCTTTCCCAGCCACTGCTTATGTTGTATCAGTCAAATAGTCTGGACTTTAGTCCCGAGGGCTGTTAATTTCCCATCTTTCACCAACACTAAATTTACTTATAAAAGTTGAGAAAGGAAAAAAGTGCCATTGAAGAAAGGCAGTGCAAACCAGACCATGAAGGTATTCAGTCACAAGGGCTTGGAGGGTTATTTGAAATAATGTGACTGACGTATTCTGTGGCAATGTGTGGTTAAAGACGTAAAAGGAAAAAAAAGCCTCCCCTAATTTCCTGGAAACAAGGTCTTGTTTAGTCATGATTATGTGGGAGAATAAGACAAGCTGTTTTTTCTTTTAAATACCTGCCATTTCCAAAATGCTTTTGTGACAATATTTGCTGTAGGAAAGAAGTTACTACAAAAAAGTGGGGAGTTTTTTGGTAGCCAACAAGAGGCCTCTTGTATAAGCAGTGCAGAAGCTCTCATCTTTAGAGTGATTTCTAATTGTTTCAATTATGAAAGATATCAGTACAAATTCTACCCTCTTTTCTCATGGATACAATGAACCCAATTTTCTTTTCCATTCTATCCCTTTGAGCCACTCTTGTGGTGCAAAGAGGATGGAATCCAGATTTAATTCCCCTGTTTGGAGCTATTTCCAGCAAGGGAGAGTACATAGAAGACATTGAGCCAGCTTTTCTGCTACTCTTTTCACATCCCCTGGCTCAGGGAGGGAGGAGTGACCAGATTGTATTACATTCTGGCTGTTCCCAGATAGTTGACAGCTCCCTGGAGAACCATTATTAGCCTGGTACAAGTCACAGCAGCTCCTGTGGGCCAGAACAGAGATCGGAAAGCCATTACCCACAGACAGACCACAGCACAGACTTTGACCCAGTGGGATTACTTGTATGAAAAAGGCAAACAGGATTTGGCCTGATATCTTTGCAGTGGTGCTAGGCTGTTTATAAATCAGACTGCCAAAAGGAAGTAGGTATTGGTCCGTCACTCTCTTTCAAAGCAAACAGCAAAGGTTTTCTGCACAATTGATATCGGTTTTACAATCAGAAGAAGCTATGATAGAAGCAGAGAAGATAGAACTATCCCATTTTCTCGTTACTCTTCTTGGCCTGACAATTGAATGGCTAGTATATTTTCAGTGCAAAAACGAGCAATAAGGCAACATTAGATTTTTGAGTTGAAGTACACCAAATCAAAGTTCCTGACGTGAGGGTTGCTCCAAAGATATTAACTCAGATGTATGTCGTGTCCTATGTATTTTGTAACCGTGAAGGAACAGATTTACTGTGGGGGCATACCCCCCATGGCATAGCAGGCTCTCCTCATCTAGTGTCCCCTGCCAACAGCCATTCTGGACTAGCAGCGTTCTGCCTCTTTGCATGACACAGCCCTCAGGCCAGGTCATATTTAATCCCCCCCATTTCTGGGGAGGGATGGGTAGGGACAGGACAGTCCAGTAAACTAAACTCAAATAAATATAACTCTTTGCTCCTATCCAGGCTCACTCTTGCACAGATTCTTCACCCCTCCTGAGGCTTTGCAAGGTTGTGGCCTGCTTCTGTGCAGGGTAACAACCTGCCCCCAGCCCTTTCTTTCAGCAGATCCAGCTCCAAACTCAATAGTTCTTCTCGCCCTTGTGTCAGAGTGCTTCCCCTCCACTTTTGCTGGTGAGCTGGTGTTGGGGGGGCGGGGGGGAAAGGGAGGCATGCACAGGAAAAATAATTTGGCTGCTTTTGGAGGGGCAGTTTCTGTGCGCCCCATGGCTGGTGGGGCGGGCTCTCCCTCGGCCCCCTGGCTCCGGGGCCAGGGGAGCTGGCTTTGCCTCCCCTCCCCACACAGCCCTGGGACACTGTCCCGTAGTGTCTGCAGGATCTGGCTCTCTCTCCGAGGCCCCAGGTCTGGGGCAGGAGGAGCTCGTTCTCCCAGCCCCAGCCCTGGAGGAATTCTGTGCTCCCGCTGATGGGGAGGGTCCATGCCCCTGCTTGCCCACCCTTGTACATGTCCCTGGCTGGTAGGGGAACCCAGGATCTCCCTCTCCTCTGGGTTCCTAACCAGGGACCCTGTGACAAGCAGGTACGGTCTGCATTATACATTAACAAAATATAACATGTTAAGGTTTATATTTCACAAGGAAAATGAGACTAGACAATATTACATATGTACAACGTAAATGAGTTAGTATTATCAGTGACTGAAGTCAATGGGAAGCTTCCACAGACTTTCAATCATGCATTTTGTGTGTGTAAGGTCACTCATGAGCACACGTGTTTGCAGGATTATGCCCTGAAACTTTTCATTAGTTACTGAGAGTTAATGTACCCAGTGCTGTAGAAAACACTGTACAAAGTGGCACTTACAATCCAAGTTGTATACATCCATATGCATGAGACACAAAGCTCTCTCCTCCCCGAGAGATCCTAAACATAGAGCTGATCAAAAATTCTCAAAGTTTCAATGAAGGCTTTTTGCAGGAATTGTGTGTGTTCATATTCCCCACCCCCCGTTTTATAAGAGAAGTCAATATTTTTGGAAAATTCAACAGTAAGAGTTCATGGGAATTTTCTTCTGCATTTTGCAATCAGCCCATTTGAGAGCCCATGCAGAGCCAGACTGACAAACTGTTTAAAAGGGCTAATTTGGACTCATATTACTCAGGTTAAGACCTGTGCCTGGGGACATTACAAAATTCAAAGACACTTCCCCATCAACTATCCTCCAATCTTTGGTTTGTCTCTGGATTTCAAAGTGCTAAATTAACGATTTAAAAACCTTTCTTCCCTTAGAAATGACTAACAAAAAGATGAGTTAAGGGGATTGAGTTCCTTTGGCTGCTATCCACACAAAGTCATGAGATTCCCAATTGGTCTCATAATTTGAGACCAATATGATTGGTCTCATAATTTACCTGTAGTAGAACTAATAACATTTGCACATGACAAGACGTATCATAGAGAATATCAATCAATGGAGAATTTAAGCCTTTTCCCTGGTTATGCAGGCCTGCATATCCCAGGCTCATATCTTCTATGGCATAGTTTCTCAACCTGTGGTACGTATACCCCTGGGGGTACGCAAGACACAGGCAGGGGTTATGCAGCGAAAGACCCAGTGAAGGAGGCGGGTGGCAGCTGCTGACTTCTGGGGAAGCCAGGCGTCAGTGGCCCACTTCCCACCCAGTCCCACCTCCTAGTTGGGAGGTGGTCGGCAGCCGCCCCAGTCCTGGGAAGCTGGGCGGCAGCTGCTGGCTTTTTGGGATGACGGGTGGCAGCCGCTGGCTTTTTGGGAAGCCGGACGGCAGCCACCCACGTCCCGCCTTGTCACAGCTCCCAGGTGGGAGCCCAGCAGCAACCTACTGCACCCTGCGAGCTGGGTTCGCAGCTGGGCAGCTGCCACCCATGCCCTGGCTCTGAGCTGAGAGAGAGCCTCCCTTGCCCTGGCTTGAAGATAGGCAGCAGCTGCCTGCCCACATGCCCAGGTCCCAGCCTGCGTGGAAGCCTCCTCGGTCCCAGCTTGGAGCAGGTGGCAGTCACCCACCTCCTGGGTTGGCAGGCAGGTGGCAGCTCCCCTCCCCAGCTTAGAGCCTGGTTCCAAGAAAGCCAGGCAGAGAGCACAGCGGCTTGCCCTGTCCTGGGGCCAGGCTCTACCGCAGGCTTACTTGTCAATTTCACTGCTCTAGCTGAACAGTGAAATTGACAACTATGACAGCCCCAGATTTTACCAATATAAAAATGTTAAGAGGGGCCCACCCAGTGTGACTTGCCCCAGGCCCACATCCCCCTAGGGATGGCTATGGGGAGCGCTGCTATCCACTCTGGTGAGCCACTAGTGCCTGCTCATACCTCACAAGTTCCCACCTGTGTGAGGAGAACACCACCTGACCCTACCATCAGGCCATAGTGATTGGCTGGTGTTGACCTTTGGAAGAAGGGGAGGAGGAAGGAGGGGAGAAACTGCAGGGAGTTTTGTGATCTGCCACAGCCTCAGAGCACTGCAGAACTCTGAACTCTTCTGCTTTACAAGGAATACAGTCATCCAGTGGTAAAGGGGAAAACGATTGTATTTCTCAGAGTGGAAAGTTGCGTGTTGGGGTACTTACCATTTTCACAAGCTAGGGGGTACTTGCTACTTAAAATGTTGAGAAACACTGTTCTATGGAATGTTTGTTATCAGAACCATAGAGTCATAGAAATGTAAGGGTGGTAGGGACTCCAAGAGATCACCTAGTCAAGGCCCTGTGCTAACGCACAAACAAGTATACCTAGACCCTCCCTGACAGATGTCTTAAAACCTGCAATGACAGGGATTCTACAACCTCCCTTAGTAGCCTAATCAATGCTTAACTATCCCTATATCCCTCATGAGCAGTCAGGATGACAAAAAGTTTCCAGTGAACTGGAATATCATATCGTAATCCTCTGTTTACTAAACTTTTGGAAACTTGGGTTCAAGCTTTGAAGTTTGGATCTAGGTCCCACATCTTATAGCATACAAAAGGTAAAATGCTATACTTTTGTATTTATTGGTTATTAGAGCTTTAGGTTTACACAGAGTGGAGTTTTAAAAACAACTTTTTAAAAGATATCTGATTATTTCAGGTCGAGATAAATCTGTACTGCTCAAAAGTTTACGCTCAAAAGGGAATTGACACGACAGGGTTTGGTTTTTTTCCAGTTCCATGCTAAAAATATTGGCTTTGCACATAGTGTTGGTAACATGAGAGGAAAGATGGAATCAGCTCGCTGTAGGAAACTGGTTTCTGTTTCAGACCTTTCCAATTCATATATAAAACCAAAAAGGTTCTATACAACCTTTGAAGTAGACACAGTCAGTCAATGTAAAGGTTTGCAAGTATGAAATAGTCAAGAAGACCGCATCAGGCTGTGAAGACACTAAGCATTAAATCAAGCATCGTGGATCCAAGTGTGGTAATATAGAAAACTAATAGCCAATCTCCAAAAAAGCTTTTTCCCCTATAAAAGCTCATCATTAAGACATCCAAACCAGACAGCATTCTTGTGCCGCGGAAGTCTTCCAATGGAAATGAAGCTTCTGCGATTTGGGGGTCTCTGGAAAACACGATAGGTTAAATCCTGCTCTGTCATACAGGTGTGCAAGGGGGAGAGGTGGAAGGGAATGAGGGCACACAAAGCCTTTTTTCCAAATCTGCAGGCTAGTATGTCATTATAGCTCTTAAGAGCTGTAGGAGGAAAGGTCCTAATGCACCAACCCAGGCACAATTCGTCAATGGGTTGCGGTCTGCTGAGTAAAATGTAGGGGATTGTCAAGTTCCCAGCCTGTATAACATGGTCAGCAGCAAGAATTTCATATCATACTTTGAGTTCAGAGATACAACCACATGTGGTCCCCAGCTTTGTCCTATAGTCCTCCTTGTAGGTTCCTACCAGGCAGAAGTTAAAATCTGTAGTTTCCCTTGTTACACCAGCCAGAATAGGATTTATGCTTGTTCTCTTGAAGAAAATGTAGGGGGAAAAGAAAAAAGATTAAAAAAAAAAAATCACTCCCCAACTAGTCAGATTAGTGGAAGAAAAAGGGCAAGTGTCAGTGGCTTTAGCAGCATCAGGCGGCAAAGCAGATTAGTGCCAGAGGCAGCGAGGTCCAGATACTAGATCTAGTGCAGTTAATAAAATCCCTTTGGAACCCACCAGAAATCTCTCTAGCATCAGGATTCCCAGGAGCACTAGCTATAGTAAGACTCCTAATAAGTGCTGTCAAAAGGCAGCTCTAGAAACTATTTTATGTCGACTACGTCAAAGGTTCACCAGACTTAGTCTTGCCATATATGCATACCAGGAGCTTTTGCAGCTCTAGAGAGAATAATAAACACTGTTCAAAGTATGTGCTCAGACTTCATGTCTAGAGTTGACAAATGAGTGGTATAATTCTGTCCCAAAATATACCATGGAGCAGAGGAATGATAAATGTCCCACAGGAAATAACAGAGTAATGGATATGACTTTACTGATTATGCTAGACCTCTCAAGTGCCAGGAGAACAGCAAATGGTCCATGAAGAACTATTCTGCTAACCTTATAACAGCTCCTCTCTTCCTCATCCCCACTCCATCACTATAGCTATGATTTATTACCGGGTACTATGCCATGTTGCCAGATTTCCTCCTTCCTTATAATAAATTGTGCAAATCCCTCTCGAACTGATTTATACCACTTGCTTCGATTGCCAATTCTGGTAGTTTGTTTCTTATTTCTACTGACCTTTGAGAAAATTCTGCCTGAATTGCTTCTAGGCTAGGCTTCTCCTTAACACCCTGCTGGTAGCAGCAGCTGTCTCCAGTCTTTCCATTGCTAGCAGTAGGTTTCATGCTAGGCAATATTGACTAACGATGTCAAGGGGTCAGTCTCATGGCCTCGTCTTTATCATCAGCTCTAACAGCTCAGTGGCATCATTTTGTGCTTTTCAAGAGCTTACGAATCAGTACGAGATTCCTATCCTCAGAAAATTTGCTTCCATACGTAGCCCTAGCTAACTTTCACTTGTAATACTTTGTACTGCTAAATCCTGATGTAGTCTGGCTGTGCATTTGTGCATTGTTTCAATTTCTTTAGTGTCCTTTCATGAATCCAGCACACAGAATAACACACCCAATAACATGCTCCAGCTAGCTGCTTGTTATCAAATGCCAACCAGTGGCAGAATAAGTTTTACTGTTTTCTACTTTGTATTGACACATGAGAGTGTTTGCTGCCAAATACACTACATATAGATTCATTGTGTCAAAAGTTGTTCTTTCCTGGCCTATCGTTTTCTGAACTCGATATCAGATTAGCCCCTCTGATTAGTGTTAAAGACCTGGCCAAATTATAGAATTTGGGGCCAAATCTGGATTTTCCCCATAGCTCAGATCCAGGGTTGTTGTGTGACCCATTTAGAGACAAAAACTCAGATCTGGACCCAAACTCTTTGATCAAGTCTGGGATGTTCAGATCTGGGATTTTGTTTTGAAACCATATCTTATTAGGTTACAGTTTCCTAAAACAAATTAGAATGAATCACTAGCGAGGGAATTTTCAGAAGGGCTCAGTGCACTACTATTGAGGCTAAGGCTTCAAAAGAGTTCAACTCCCATTTAAGCACTAAAATACGTGATTGGATTTTCAAGAGCACAACAGTGCTGTGGGTGCAGAACTCTTCTGAAAAAAGATCAGGCCTTAAGCATCACAACAAGAGCCACTGGGCACTGATATCTGAAAAATCTGGCCCCGGATGCTGAGCTCCTGAAAACTAGCATGGAGCTATTTAGCATTCTGGCCTCAAACCTTTTGTGGAGTTGTTTGTTTTATCCCCGAGTACTCACATGCTGCCCCTTTGACCCACATCTGTGCTATCCTCTGATTTCCTCATCTGGGAAGTTATTTTTCTCCTTCTTGTGATTTTACATAGCACAGTTAAATAAAAGCCTGGTTAGTGCCACTGATCCTTCTGGCACTCCACCTGTTACTAATTATCTTACCTCTTTAGGATAAAATGGGAGTAGAGGCAAAACTTTCCTTGTCTCATGGATAAGGAGGGAAGGAGAGAGTGGGACACTGAATACTGTTAGAAAAAGATAAGCAGAGGTTAAGAAGAATATTGGATTATGGATATATGCAGCATACAGTAATTGCATACAGGGAGAATAAGAGGTGGGGCTTCCTGCTAAAATAAAATCTGTTTGCATGTAATGATATAGAAAGAAAACTGTATACCTATAACACTCATTCAATGAATAAGCTACATGTCTATCATGAGAAAATGCACAGAACTATAAATAAAATAACTATGCAGGGTAGTAACTACACAGCTAAAGCTTCTATATATAAATGTATATATAAATGTATTTTGTAAAACTGAAACCTCTAAAGTGCATTTCAGAATGACAATCTGCTTTATTAAATGGAACTGAAGGAAACTTTACACTTTTTTTTAAAAAATTTGTGAAGGAGACTATAGGGTATGTTTAAAAATCAGTCTAATTCAGGAAATACACTAGTGAAGTACTTGAGCTGTCATTCAGTGGCTCATTCCTCCAAGATGTTTCAGTGATATTGGAAAGATTTGGCTATATAGGAGTTCAGATACTTCACTGGAGAATTCACTAGGAACTTAGTTAAATGGCACAGAGGGGTGTGGGCATGTGTTGTATAAACCTCCTATTTCTGTATATATGTTATACATAATAGGAATTGCTTACTAACAGAACTATCTGAAAAACACAGTATTCATAACCCTCCATTCTTCTTCAAGCACCAGTTCCAATCATTTGCGAAGATAACCACCATATAAGCTACCAGTCCTTTACTTAGTATTAACCAAAACATTTCATGCTTCTCTGGTGCTCAAGATAGGGGAGTGGAGAAGGAGTGCCACCCACACTATTACTGCAGAACAGGCCTAGGATAAGCCCATGGGGAGGCAGTTTATGGTAAAGTAGGAGTGAGTATTATTATACAGATCTAATATGCATTCAAGTGAGCTGTTCTTTCCTTTGAAATATTTTCTTTACTTCCATTTTTTCTCCCTCTTTGCATAATCATTTTTTGTTCAAGTCAAGCAATAAGAGTTTTTTTTGAATGAGGAGAACGGCTGGTACTCAGTTTCTGGTGGGAAAAAGCAGAGACTGAGGCATGGCTCAGGCTCACAGCTCAGACATTATTCACACTGATGCAGTTAGGCGCCAACATGCACTAATTGCTGTGATCCCTCCCCTTGGCTTTTAAGTTAACAGACAGTTGAGAGAATCACCACTGCTTTCAGCAGCCAGAAGTGCTTCACAAATGCAACCCCCTAACATTGTTCAAATTAAATCCTAAAATAAAAACCAATCCTCCAGCCAGTCCCACCCTATGCAGTCTCTCTCATTGAAACATTTAGTGGCCTCTTTAGTGACCTCAAAGTTGTAAAAATTAAAACAATCTGGATTTCTCCATTAACATAAAAACAATCAACACTTTGCAGTAGTTTCCCATGCATCACTTTCACTGGGCTGCCAACTTTAGGAGCATGGGTGTAGACAGTGAGCACTTGAGCCACTTAGATCTATTTCAAGTGCATTGATCACATCAGCTCTTAGTTTCAATCATCTTTCTTGGTTTCAATCATCTTTCTTGAGGTTGTATGTCATTGTTGGCCATTTTCCACCATATTCAGGATTAACGTGCACAAAGGCCACATACGATGCTACAAGGCTAAATTTAGACAGTTATAACTATCAGTGAACTAGTTGCTGATTTAGATAATAGGGAACATTTTCACTTGAAGATAAATTTTAAAAAGAATATAGTAAAGGCATATAAAGGGTTTCAGGAAATCAAATATCAGAATTTGCATTTTCCTTACCACTCCCCCCGCCCCATTTGATTAAATCTCATACATAAATAAAATAGGGGAAAAATGTTTATTGAACCAATTTCTGGCTGCTCCCATTCTGCAAACAAACATGTAACATATGCCAAAACACTTGTGTTAATAAAAATAAACTCCAAAGCTGATTGAAAATGAGAAAATATTTTGCAAAGATTTTCATGAAAAAAATTGTCATGTTGTTAGTCAGATATTTTGACTTTTGATCAGCTCTAGTAAACTGTATTGAGATATGGATCAGAGCAACCACCCAATTTATTTAGATTTATGCAAAAAATATTCTAGCTGTCCCTGTGATAAATTACAAAGCCAAATAAAATTAGACTGCCTATGGAAAAAATTCCCTCCCACAAATGATATCTGTTGCAAACCCAACTCCACAGTCACCCATATAAACAGATGAGTCTCTTGCAGCCTGCTTGGGAGGTTATCCTCTGCCCTGGGGTTGAGGGAAGCCTGATCCAGAGCTGAGGGTCCCTCACTGAGAATGATTTACTGTCATCCTCCTCTCTCTTTGAGAGAGAATGATCCATCTTAAGTGCCTCAGCCCTTTGGCAAGAGGAAATCTCAAGTGTCAAGATCCCCAAGCCATTGAGGGCTTGTGAATCAAAGCCAACACTTTAAACTTGGTCCAAAACCAAGCTGAAACTCTTACTGTGGCAAAAGTAAACAATACAAAAAAGTCAGTACTACTTTCATCCTCTTTCCCCACCCTAGAATTTATAAAGTCACAGCTGGGAGAGGAGGAGAAAGGAGGCTCACACTAATACGAAGGCACTGATCCTCCAATTGACTCCATGTGGTGCACCCCCGGTGATGGGGTGGAGCCTGCTGAAGTCAGTGGAGGTCTGTGTAGGGGCCAGGGTGCACTCATAGGCAGTCAATTGCAGGATCAGGGCCTACTTGTATCTAGTGTTTTGTAGCCATCTCAACAGCTAACTTTTCTCATCTTGCTTTTTTTTTTACTGTGGTAGTCCATCTTTCTAGGGCTCTTTTTAACGTCAATATTTTTGTAAGTTTTAATTTTTGTTGAGCATGTAGCCTTTTTGTTTAGAAAACTAATCAAGTGATGGTAATTCAGCTCACACTATAAGAAATAACTATTTTAAAACCCTAAACATTTTATAACAGGATCAGATCCAATAATTTGCCTTGTGAAAGTTAGCAGTGGACGATACAGATTCTTGAATAAATATCAACCAAGTTTTGTTCTAAAATTAGCCACCAGAGGGAGTCCACATAATCCCAAGAATAATAGAAATGACTTCTTAGTAATCAATCATCAATACTTAGCACTTTCTAATAATTGGTACTCCTGAGGATCTCAAAATGCTTTACAGTTGTTAATTAAGCCTCACAAGATCTCAGCAAATTTTGAAATTAACATAAGAGAAGGAGAAGTTCAATGTTTGACATAAGATGCAGAGTTTGAAATGCATTATCCAATTCATTCCATGATCGATAATTAAAACAAAACCAAAACAAAATAAATAAAATGGAAGGAACTGTTCATATTTTGGATTAGATCCATACCTGTTATAAAATGATCCTAATTCCACTGACTTCAGTGACAGCAATTTATGTCAGCTGTGGATATTTCCTTTGGACTTATATTGCTCCCAAGCCACCCAGCCTTTCTAAATTGTTATGCAAATGCTGTTGCAACAAAAAAAAGCAAATGCAATTTTGGATTGCATTAACAGAGGCATAAAATGCAAATCACAGGAGGTGATAGTACCATAGAATCATAGATAGAAAGGACTGCAAGGGTCATCTTGTCTAATCCCCTGCCAAGATGCAGGATTTGTTGGGTCTAAACCATCCAAGACAGATGGTTATCAGCCTCCTTTTGAAAACCTCCAGGAGCTCAGATATGAAATTGCAGAACTACAAACTGTGATATGTAACCTGTCACTTAAATCAGCTCTGTACCAGATGACTGGGGGATAGCTAACGTAACACCAATTTTTAAATAAGGCTCCAGAGGTGATCCTGGCAATTACAGGCTGGTAAGCCTAACTTCAATACCAGGCAAATTGATTGAAACTATAATAAAAACAGAGTTATCTGACAGATGAACATGATATGTTGTGGAAGAGTCACAGCTTTTGTAAAGGGAAATTATGCTCCACCAATCTATTATAATTCTTTGAGGCTGTCAACAAGCATATGGACAAAGATGATCCAGAGGATATACTGTACTTGGACTTGCAGAAAGCCTTTGACAAGATTCCTTACCAAAGACTCTTAAGCAAAGTAAGCATGTAAGTCATGGGATAAGAGGGAAAGTCCTCTCCTGGATCAGGAACTCATTAAAAGATAGGAAACTAGGAATAAATGGTTAGTTTTCACAATGGAAAATGGCAGACTCCCCCAACGATACGTATTGGGATCCGTGCTGTTCAGCATATTTATAAGTGATCTGAAAAACAATGGACAAACAGTGAGGTGGCAAAATTTGCAGACGATATAAAATTACTCACTAATTAAGTCCAAAGATTACTGCAAAGGGTTACAAAGGGATCGGACTAAACTGGGTGACTGGGCAACAAAATGACAGATAACATTTAGTGTTGATAAGTGTGAAGTAATGCACTTTAGAAAAAATGATCCCAACTATATATTCAAAATGCTGATGTCTAAATTAGCTGTTTCCAAGATCTTTGAGTGGTGTCATCGTGGATAGTTCAGTTCAGTGTGCAGCAGCAGTCAAAAAGCTAACAGAGTGTTAGGAACTATTAAGAAAGGGCTAGATAATAAGACAGAGTATCATAATATCACTAGATAAGTACATGAAACACCCTCACTTTGAATACTGCATGCAATTCTGGTCACCTCATCTCAAAAAAGATGCATTAGCATTGGAACAAGTACAGAGAAAGGCAAAAAATGATTAGAGGCATGGGACACTGTCTTTGTGACGAGAGATTAAGACTGGGGCTCCTCAGTTTAGAAAAGAGATGACTAAAGGGAGGCATGATAGAGGTCTAGAAAATCATGCATGGTGTGGAGAATAACAGAGTTGTATTTACCCCTTCACATAACACAAGAACCAGGGGTGACCCACTTAAATTAATAGACAGCATGTTTAATACAAACATAAGGAAGTACTTCTTCACACAATGCACAATAAACCTGTGGGACATGTTTGTGAAGACCAAAGATATAACTTATTCAAATAGGAATTACATTAATTCATAGCTGGTTGGGAAAGTCCATGGCTATTAGTCAAGATGGTCAGAAACGCAATTCCATGTTCTGGATGTCCCTAAACTTCCAACTGCCGGAAGCTGGGATTGGTGGACAAGAGATGGTTCACTTGATGATTGCCTGTTCTATTCATTCACTCAAGGATCTGGCACTAGTCACTGACAGAAGACGGATATTGTGCTAGATGGACCATTGGTCCGAGCCAATATGGCCATTCTTAGTCTTAATCTGAAAGCTGTTTGAATTTAGTAGCAGGCACCATTTGGATAGCTACCAGGACTTAATGTTTGGCACAGATCTTCAAATGTTAAAACAAAACTAGAAATGTGTTCATTAACCAGTGTGTTAATCAAGACTTCTACATACCGGAAAACCACTTAAAAATAGCCTTTTTTTGGTGGTAAGAATGGGCCCAAGCTGTAAAATTCAATCTGAATTCTTAACTCTTACAAAGGTTCCTGTCTCTAAACTGTAGCAGTGATCAAATTAAAAACAATTGCATCTGAACAAGCAAACTAAGACATGGAATATAATTGTTCTGAACAAAAATAATTGTCCACTAGAACCAGAAACCTAATTGCCAAAATGTCAAGAAAAATCTCATGTTATTTTTGGTTTGACTCGAAGCAGGAAATATTAGAAATCTTATGGGAGTGTCTAATTTTGCAAGATTTTCTGTCTGATTTTGCAGACTCAAAAGGTGAAGTCCTGGCCCCACTGAAGTCAAAGTGAATTCTACCTTTGACTTCAGTGGGTCTAGGATTTTACCCAAGAAATTCAGATAGCTTGAATAAACATTCATGCTTTTGGGTGCTTATTAGAATGGAACTGCTAAAGGTTTTAAACATCACTCATCACTAACCTAAACTTGTGTTCAATTCTAGGAGCCAAATTCACTGCAGACATAGGCTGGTGCAACTCCGGTGACATCAAAGGTGACTCATGTATTGGAAGAGCAAAAGGAGGTCTGGAAACTTCTTACATTTAATGTTGATGTGAAATGATAGACATTTTAATTAAAAGCAATAAAACTAGAGAATAAGTGCAGGTTTTTCATTGTGTTGAAATTACAATCCTCCCTGGTCCAGATTTCAAAATATTTAGTGGCTGTTCAACATGTATGAAATCATCAACCACCTTCTAAACATGGAGAAATAAGTACACCGAAAGCTTCTTTTCCTTTACATAAAGTCCGTGTAATCACCTTCTTTGATCCATACTCTTATCTATAGCACAGGTACCTAGGCCAAGATTTTCAAAATTGGACTTGTGATTTTGTTGTTACAATTTTTGGGGGCCCAATCTGAGACACTTTAAAGAGGCCTGATTTTCAGAAAGTTCCAAGCACTTGCTCTCCAGAAAAAAATGTCACAGCTGGAACTTACAAGAAGAGACATCATTTTATGCAGTCCCATAGCTACACTGCTCAGCTAAGTCAGATCTTCGAAAATAACACATTCTAAATTTAAACAATTAGGTGTTAGTGTAGTCAGAGTTCTTTTTCCACTTTATGCAGCAGGCTACCGATACAGTGAGACATCAAAGGTACAATTTACCCCTATGCAGAGGACCAGCACAAGACCCACGCATCTACGTAAGCCTTTGCACAGGGATGAGTTATACTGTAAATAAAAAAACCAAAATACATTTTTTTCTTGGAACACTACTGCTGCAAAATAAGCAGCCCTTTAACACTAGTGAACCTCAGTTTATCATGGTGTTGGTGGTGTTCCCTGTGTAGATTAGATTACTACACGCCTTTGCTTTTTAAAAAAAAGAAATTAAGCGACTGAAGAAAAAATTGTCTAGCTGTGTCTACAGCAGAGTAGATAAGCCCATATTTTTTCTAGTCACTCTTCTTGTGTCAGTTGGCAGATAAAATTCAAGTAACTTTTTGTCTCACTCCAAAACAAGATTGGCCAGCAGCAGCAAAAGTGCATCTGGGAACTTTTAGCAATGAGAGGGCACTTAAAAAACAAAACAAATAAAAATACCCCTACACCTCTAGAATTCTAGAGATGATGCTTCTTGTCTAAGTTTTTAATCCATAAAAACAGGGGTTTGTGCCTGAAATTTTAGAGGTCATATTGAATTGAAAATGCAGCCTCAAGCTTAATTCTAATGATCAGTTATGACAGTCCTTGTACTATGAACACAAAATGGGGCTGTCTCAGTTCAAGCAATTCTGGGATCAGCATGGATTCAAAGCCCAAGATTCAGTGCAAACTCTCCCCCCCCCCCCCAATCTGCCCCAGATTCCTGTGCTGCAATAGGATTGTGAGAGGTGCAATAGGGATCATGTTCAGAGCAGGAGTATGTGTGTGCATACATTTGTAGAGTGAGTTAGGGGGAATATTAAGTGCAAATTCCATTAAATAGGAGGGGAGGAGAAAAACCCTTGTCTTGTGCCATAGCCAAAGCTGGGATAAGAGTAGAGAAATCTTGATTCCCCAGGGATCTCAAATCACCACAGCACTCTCAGTCAATATACAACAGCTCATGCTATATTCTACATCACATGGCACTGAGTTTGAGCAGGAAATACCACACCAGACTATCAATCTGTCATTGAGGACCAGCAGCTGCAGGCTTCACAGGATGGTGTGAATTGGCCTTGAAGCTGGGAATCCTTATTTAAGCCAGTTTCCATTTATGGCAGGGGAAGTCAGTTTTAATCTAAGAGCACATGCACCCGACTGCCATCTTTTAATTCACAGCAGCAACGATGGCATCAGAAATATGATGAAAACAATAAGTATATGGATGCTTTTGCAGTCACACAAGGTTAACTGCAATACCCTCTCTCATCACCATCAAGGAATACCACAAGGACAGCAAAGTATGGTATGTTCTGAAGCATTTGTTAAAATATCAAATATTAGGATTGAAATATTATTTTCTTGATCATATTTAGACATCTTCTCTTGGATATCTAGTCTTCAGCTCAAGTTCAACTGGTTAAAAATGAGCTCTTAACCTCTCCCTCCTCAAACTCACCCTGCTACCTCCTTTCTCCAGCACTGTGGACAAAATCATCCTGACTATCACGCAGGCCTATAACCTGGGCGTCATCTTCAACTCAGACCTCTCTGTAGGTCCTTGAATCCAAGCGATGTACAAGTCTTGCAGATTCTTTCTGCACAACATCCTCTAAAATACAGCCTTTCCTATCCATCTATGCACAGCTAAAACTCTCATCCAGGTTCTCCTCATCTTGCATCTCAATTATTGCAACATCCTTTTCTCTGGCCTTGACAAATAGTCTTGCTCCACTCATATCCATTCAGAATGCTGTTACCCATCATAGCTTTAACCACATCCCCCCTCTTTTTGCATCCCTCTACTGGCTCTTTTCTTTCCCATCAAACATAAGCTGTGCATCTTCAATTTCAAGACTCTCCATGGCCAAACCCAACATCACCTCTCATTCACCTCCCTCCGCTGATCAGCCTATGATGTCAGCTTCCATCACCCACCTGTTAAATTTTCAAACAAGCACCTTCATGATTTCTCCTATGGTATGCCTCATGCTTGAGACAAGCAGCCTGTAAACATCCACAGACATCTACCTCATTATTGTCCTTTAGAGCCCTCCTCAAAACCCTCCTTTGCTGTGAGGCATGCAAACAACTGGACAGTGAATACATCACTGGTGTGCTGAGACCACTGCCGATACAACTGACCAGTATTAGCTCATTGCTTCTTGTACTTCATTGTCTGTATCCATCTGTTAGCGCTCCTCTTATACTTGGACTGAAAGGGATGCAACCCCATGATCTGGGTGACCTAAGCCTTGGATTGCCAGATGTTGGGGTTGGATGACAAGGAATGGATCACTTGATAATTGCCCTCTTCTCTTCATTCCCTCTGAAGCACCTGGCAAGGGCCACTGTCAGAAGACAGGATACTGGGCTCGATGGACCGTTGGTCTGACCCAGTGCGGCCATACTTACTTTAAGCTTTCTGCAGCAGGGACTGTCTTTGTTCTGTGTTTGTACAGCGCTTAGCACAGTGGGATCCTCATCCATGACTGGGGCTTTTATAATACAAATATATATTAAGAAAACACCTTTTAACCCTTAAAACTCATCTCGGAAGGATGAGTGCTGAATTTGGATTTTGTTAGTACAACTAAGCTGTGAAACTAAAATACAAATGGGTACATTCCACTTCTAATAGCAGAAATTGGACACTCTGCTGCACTAATATACTCAGTACAGTTTTCAAGTATATATAGATATTTCCAGCACAGGGAAATTTAACACTGGTTCGCTTGAGTGAAGCTGCCTCTTTCCTTGGTTGGGGTTACAAGCTAGCGTTTTTGTTTAACTGGGAAAAGCCTCTTTACTCCTACTGGGGTACCGGGGCAGTTGCACTACCGTCTTCCTCCGCTTAGCCAGCCTGCTGGCTTCCTCTCCTCAGGGCAGTGTTGTGCTGAGCTGTTGCACAGCATCAATCCCATTGGCCATTCTTAGGAGTTGCTCCTGTTTCTGCCTTTTTGTTAGTTCACATGCTTCTCCAGCAGCTCCTTTTCAGGGATTTTCCCCACCCCCATGGCTGTGTATCCTTTTCTTCAGTCCCATACTCCCTCGGATAGCTTTGTAAGTGTGGCTTCCCCTGGGACTCTGAACCCCCTTTTCTCTTTCTCTCCTGCCTGATTTCTCACCCCAACAAAGAGAGCTCCACCTGAGCCCTCCCCTCCCCGCTCCATAGTAGCATCTGAGTTCTGGAACCCTTTCCTCCACAAAGACAGCTGCTTCCTTGGGCCCTTCTCCCCACAGGTCGTCAAATATGTGGCGGGGAGAGAGAGAGAGAGAGGAGAGAATATGGGATAGATGAGAAGGAAAGAATAAAACAAGTGCTAATAAGAGCTAGGTATTATGATCATTATTATTAGCTGAAAGCACCCGTCAGCCCACTGGACTGCCCTTGCCATAGCACTCATTGGGTAGGGAAACTCCACTCCTGTGACTCAGCTTCAGCAGAGAGAGGTGAAGCAGGCACGAGGACCTACAGCTCTAAGGTCATTCAGGGAGGGAGCTGTTTTTACTACAGCTGTTTATCTGTCTCCACCTCATTTCTTATGCTCGCCCACCTACCACAGACTTTCACTTGGATTTCTCCCTCCCACAATACCACTATCCTTTCCTGCTGTGGGTTCCCCTACTTTATCTCCTGCTACCTCCTGTTGTCCGGTCCTCCTTGTCTGTCGTGTTCACTGATCACTCAGAGCAAAGGAGTCTGACAATGGCCTGCTTCATTCAGTGTCTGAATTCTAACTGATCAGTATGGCTTGATGGGAGCCTCTGCATAACAATCCATTTCAACTAGCTCTCACCAGAGCCTCGTAAAAGTACAGTTTTCCCACACTCCAACTATATCGTTGGTCTCCCCTACTGAAAGCAACTTGTTGGGCAAGAGAGGGAAATAAAAGGAACATCAGGTAGCGAGGGAAAGGGACGGATACAACAAATAGAGGGCAAGACCCATTGAAATTTAAGACCGAAGAAAGTAAAACAGAGCAAGATATAAAAAAAGCATGAAAGTGTGAACAGCAACTAAACGGTGATAGCTGGTAGGTTAGGTTTAAGGGGTTTTTTTGTTTATGGAAAGTGTCCTTTCAAAATGTTGTTTACATAAACAATTGTGTATGTATGTTCTGTTCATACACACACAGAATAGGATATATTGCATACCGGTCACTGCTGTTTTCCTGCCAATCTCATGTCACCTCCATGTAAATGGACTAGCATCCTGACTTTTAGTGGATGTCACCTCCTTAAGTCACAAAACAAGGGGTACAGCAGCTATCTGGATTTCCACCTATCCCTTGATAGGTTATGTATCAGCTATACCCATAAGCAATTGGTTGCATATTTACTTACCTGTGGTTTAAGTATGTATTTTCTATTTTGCGGATGTAAGTCAGGAAGTGTGATTTTTGTCAGCCACTAAAAGTTGCCAGTCATATCAACCGTTGATTGACCAGAAGAATAGCTGCAAGAAATGATGGAGACATAGAAAAGGAAACTGAGATTTGTACTCTGCGATTTAGTCAGACTTTTCTGTAATCTTCATGAAACAACTTCCTTTGATCCACAGGTTAGCTGGAAGTGACACACTAAACATCTTTAATGGCTGTGTCTAAACAAGGATATTATTTCACACAGTGAGATTTAATAGTTTAACAAAATCTAATTTTAAGTGCCTGTCAGTTTCATTTTGGTTCTGTGAACAGAAATGTTCACCATGATATAGAAATACAACACACACATTTAGGAGTAGCTGAAAAAAGGCTTTGATCCTCCAGTAACTGCAACAGCGTCCTGTGCAGATGCAAGAGTACATCCAGATGCATGTCACTGTAGATCAGTGTAGTGTAAATCCTAATACGTGCCAGGAATCAAATTCTTCTATCAAAGGCATTTCTGGCAGTTAAGGAGCTGTAAAGTCTATTAAAATTTTTTTAAAATTCAAGTTTGACAGAAATATTCTTTACAGAAATATTGGAGCTGTGATAAAATTTTACAAGGCTTGTGTCCATGAAATGGTAGTGATTTTCAGAAATATTGTAGAAGATGGGTCTGCTTAGAACACATCTGCTAGGCTTTGAGACCATTCTAAAGAATAAGATACCTCTTTTTTACCCAGTAGGCCTGAGGTCCCCAAACTGTGGGGCATACCCCCCTAGGGGGGCACAGAGGAATGTTGGGGGTGTGTGGCAGAGCCTGGACTAGCTCCCCCCACAGGGAGTGGGGAGGGAGCACCACCCAGTCCCGCTCTGCTCCGGTCCTGCCCCCCCCAGCCACAGCCCCTAGTCTGGCCACAGCCCTCATCTCGGCGCCCAGCCCTCCGCCCAGCCAGAGGGAGCGTGGGCCGGGGTAAGAGGGGACTTGAGGTAAAAAGTTTGGAGACCACTGAGTAGGCTGACCTCACAATGATCAATAAAGCAGAAACTTGTTTCTCACAAAGAAAAACCTTCAAGCTTGGAGTGTGGAAAGACTGACTTCATTGAGAAGGGATGGTGACGGAAATGACCTCTCACACAACTATATGGTGTGGATTTTATGTTTTCATCTTAAAATTACAATGTGGACACTGATAATCAGGTCTGGGTTTCTGGAGTGTCCTCTTGGGCACTAGGGTCTTCCCACACAAATCTGATTGTGGAATCAGGACAGTGGAATAGAAAACAGGAGAAGCAACACAGTCCAGCTACCACAGGGGCCGCTGTGCTAGTGTTACCGTCACAATGTTTTTCAATTTATTTTTTTCCCTTTTGTCCATCTGCCACTCTCCCATGGCTCTCACCACACTCCTTTTCTGCCTCACAGCATCCATCCTCTTCCTCTTTCCCCCTCCCTTCTCCCCACTGGCTCCATTTCACCATCACCTCACCACAGTTCCCACCATTACCTGCTTCTCGCCCTCTCTGCCCATCAGTACAAATAGAGATCGTACATCCACCCTTCCTCACTGCCAGTAACAATTACCCTAACTGTGGCCTTCCTTCCATCTCCACCTTCTCCACCTCCTACACGCAACCCACCACCACCTCCATCCTCTCTCGTGCCTTCATTTATAGCCATATGCTCACCACCCTCCTTCCCCCATCCCACACCCCCTTCTCTTGTAGTGGGCATTCCAGAGACAACACCACCCATAACCTCTTCACATCACCATCCCAACTTTCTTTCTCACCCTTTGTCTGCCCGTGCAGCTGCCCTTTCTTAAGGAGGCTTCTCCTCTCATGTTCCCTGTCCTAGATTAAACAACGCTGGGGGGGTGTTGGGCTACTCCCATCGCATACTTGCCACTTCCAACGCCCTCCTCCTTCTTCCCACTCTGTCCAAACTAAAAGCCCATGGATGTCTAGCCATCAGCTCAAGATCAACATAGCTAAAACAGAGCTCCTAAAACTTCCTCCCCGGTACCTTCATTCTCAATCACTGAGGACACCACCACCATCTTGTCTCTCACTCAGGTCTGTAACCTGGATGTCACTGTCACCTTGGACCTTTCTAGGCCTTCACATCCAAGCTATGTCTTAATCTTGACACTTTTCTGCATAACTGCTTTAAGATATGGCTTTTCCTATCTCCTCCCCCCCACGCAGCTAAAACTCTTGTCCTGGCTCTCATCGTCTCACATCCCAATTACAGTAACCTCCCTCTCTGGACTTGACAAATGCAATCTTAATCCTCTCAGGTATAATCAGAATGCTGCAAAACTCATTCTCCTAGGCCGCTGCTTTCACCCGGTCACCCCTCATTCTGCCTCCCTTCACTGACTTCCTCTTCTCTATCACCTCAGACAAACTTCTGGTCTTTCGAGGCCTGTCACAGCCTGGCCGCACCCTACCTATCATCTCCCATTCACTATCAAGAGGTTGACTCCTGCTTGCAATCAGCTCATCATGCCAGCCTCCATTGCCCACTTGTTGCAATTTTCAAACAAGCACTTCTGTTCTCTCTCTCTCATCCTGCCCTCACACTTGGGAGGTGCTCCCCATAAACATATGCAAAACTACCTCATTATCCTCCTTAAAATTCTCCTTTGCTGTGATGCCTACAAAAAAAACTTTGACAACGGTTAGATGTTGGTTTGCTGAGACCAGGCCATCATACTGACCAGTAATGTCTCATTGTTTTCTTGTACTCCCCCATCTCTTTGAATCCATCTGTTGTCTCTTGGTTTTTTACTTAAACTCTTTGGGGGCAGAGACTGTCTTGTTCTGTGTTTGCACAATTCCTGATGCAATGGAGCTCAGGTCCATGACTAAGGCTCCAAGGCACTATTTAATACAAACAAATAAATAGAGAAAGTGCTTCAATCAGGGAAAAATAAACCACATAAGGAAAAAGACCTACCTGCTAATTACAGGCCCAATCCTTATTCAGGCAAAGCTCCCCTTGCTTTTAGAGCCCCCAGCTTGAATACAGATATCAGGATTGATCAAAATGTCTCAAGGAACTATCTGGAGACTGAAAGCTTCTACTACCTCTCAGAATAGGAAAATTTGGAAAGAAAACTGTTTTGTTAACCTTAGGTTACGTCTGGTGAGGCTGGACATAATAAACAAGTCACTTGAATTTGAGGACAACTGCTCCTAAAAGTTCAACTGCATGCATGTGGACAAATGAAGGATGTTCTTTATGACCAGTCTCATTTGCTTTACATTCAGTTATTGGGGGTGGGGGAGCGTTCCCCAAGTACCAAAAATAAACCCTGCTGTTCCATGAAAACTTATTGTTTGTGAACTAGAGTGCCTTAGAAGGAAAAAAATTAAAGCCCTAATAGAGATATGCAGAAGCTGGCACCTGCCTGGAGACAGGTAGGTAACTAAAGCCTGTGCCTAACATCTGCCATCACAAAGCTCTTAAAGCGACAAATGTATATGTAACAAACATGATTAATCCCCTCAATAGTAAGGCCTTTAAAATTAGCAATGATGGGAAGGAGCTTAAGAATAAAGGAAGTGAATCTCTAGTTAAAGCTCATCTACATTTCCTGTGGTAAGAACTTCTCAGCAGAAGTGGTTCAAATCACAGAATTTGGATCCAGATTTTGATCACACCAAATTTTTGGAGCTGAGATTTTGATTTATCTCATTATAAAGGTAGTGGTTGCTTGCAAAAATCAGATCTGAGTGCTAGTTCTTATTCTGAACCCTATGAAGTCTGGGATGTCCACAGCCCTGGTTTTGGTTCAGGCTCAACTTTTCTTCTCAGCTAAGAAATGATAGATTGCCACTGACAAGAGCTACTTATCAAAGCTAGGTGCAGTTATTGTTTAAATAACTTGTTTTCTGTTTAAAACCTGCAGTTTACACGGTTAAGTCACCACATTTTTGTGGTGGAATCTCCATTACCCCAGCAAGTCTATTTTTTTTTATCGTGGGGGAGTTGGAGTTTTTCATATTTGTCCTCTCTCCTTCTTGCTATTTTCCAGTATTAAATCAGCTTCCTCCAGATCCTCAGATCACAGGGGCAGTTGCTTTAGCTGACCCAGAAACTCTCCCTGCACAAGACTCTCAGAATCTCCCATTCTGTCCATTACGGTGCACTTGCTTGCTTGCTTGCTTTCCCCCCCCACCCACTACTTGCTACTGCACTCTCTTTCTGCATCCTTGTCTCTTGTACCTTCCAAGCCTCCAACCCCCTAGTTATATCCCCTTTCCCATTTCCCTCTCTTTGATCAGCTCTCTTTCTCCAACTTCATCCTCAGTGGTTTCATCAGCTTCAGTCTTGATTCTCATAGAATAAATAGATAGACTCATCCAGTCCTCTTTTCTCCTCCACTTCCCTTGTCCCCCTCTAGACTTTGAAAACATAATTCAGTCACTTAAGTAAATTATGTCCTTTTTTGATCTCTTTGTCCTTTCCCTTCTTTCCCTGTCCCTGCGTTGCTGACATGGTAACTAACTCATTCCTCTACCTCTGGGGCAAACTCTCTGAAACAGGCCATTGTCCTAAAATATCCCTGTCTGGCCTTGACACTCATAGTATCTCACTAGTTTTCCAGTTCTCAGAAAACTACTTAAGACATTTTTTTTTTTTTTTTTTTTTTTTTTAAAGAAAGAAAGAAAGAAAGAAAGGCAACACACTGTCTCCTTACTAATGACTATTCAGCCAGCAATCTCCTTTGTGGTTTTCAGTGTGGGTTGCTCTCTTCCATGTGTCTAATAATTTTTTCCTCACCCATAATGAAGGTTGAGCTAGGTGAATAACTGAATGAGCCCCCGAATCTTCTTTCAGGTGGACACAAAATGAGAATTTTTAAGTTTTTCTGCACTGAAATATATTATTTGACCAAAATAAAATGTTTAATTTCATTTTGGCTTTGGGTGCAATTTAACCCTCTCCCCCCCCCCCCTTTTTTTTTTTTTGGTAATTAAAAATCTATCTACAATTTTAAATGAAAAAATTGAAATATTCCTTTTAGAAGATATTGAAATAAAGTGTTTTGCTTTTTTGTAGAATTTTTCTTCCATTTTTTCCAGTCAGAACTATTGGCTGTATTCAACCCACATTCATGAGCAGTTTCAGGTAACCCAGAGCTGTATTTTTCGGTGACTCAACTATTGCCAAAAACGTTTGCCTGGCTCTAGATGAATATTCCTTCTTCTCCTTTCCCCTTGATCTCAGCGTAACCTTTCACACTATGAAACATGTTGGATCAGTTTCTAGCCGTCAAAATGTTCTCTCTTCTCTAGTTGTTGTTCCTTCTCTGAACTAGGAAGCTTCCTCTGGGTAATTCTCATTTCTTGGCCCACTGTTCCTTACCTGCCTTTTCTCAGAGAGATTTTCCTCTGGGCTTCTAAATTTACCTACCATTTTAGTGCTGCTTATCACAGGATACACTTACCACCAGGGTGCCTCCTCCTGGCTGCTCTGGGGATTAGCACCTTCCAGGTCTGACGCTCCCTTCTGTTGCTAGTTTGTGTGCCCTGCTGCTTCTCTCTCTCAGCAACTCAGGGTGCTCTCTCTTCGTGACTTGTCCCTCTGGTCAGGTCACTGTGTGTTTTCCCCTTCCAGGGATTATCGAAGTATTTCCATCCAAAATAGCAGTTTTCTCTATCACTGCCTAGACTATACCACTTCCCCAGTGGCTATTAGTTTCCATCTCCCCTGGGTTCCAGCGCAGGGACTCTTTAATCAGCAGCCAAGCTCTGCAATATTCCACCTTGCGGCCATTTCCTTGAGCCTTTCCCTACTCCACCTCTCCTCTCTCAGGCTTTCACTCCACCACCCTTCTAGATAAACCCTTCCCTCACAGCCTGGATCCCCTGGGGTTTCTACCCCCCGGTTTCCTTTCTTCCCTTTCTAACATCCAGAGAGTAACTAAAGGCTCCTGCACTGCCATCCTTTTCTCTTGCCAACTTCCTGACTGTATACTAGCACTGCCTGTTCCTTCTCAGCTGGGCTCCATCATCAATCCAGGGTTACTTAGGCCACCTAATTCGTCTCAAGTGTGGCCTATCCACTTATTTGGCCCCGTCTCAGCCTCTTTACCCTTCCTAGGCTAGTGTGAGGTGAACACCCCATCATGCTGTTTTTATATCCCATGCCTGTTCTGGCCAAATAAACTTGTTGCTTCATGTCAGTTTTCTCAGCACAATGTTTCAAAGACAGAAGTTCTCTTGTAAGAGAGGAGTGCCCTTATACTAACTCATCTGAATAGTTTTGGCATCCTGTACTATTTTCCTGCTTGCATGGTTATACAGACAACAGCTACATCTAAGAATGTCTATTAGTGAGAGAGAAGAAAAGAGACCAGGGGAGGAGAGATTTTATTAAGGATATTCTCACCATCTACAAAGAACTGTGCCTCAACTGACAAAAGGCATTTGTTCAAGAACTAGCAGCCTAAGTTACAGAAATTTCAACATATTTTCAGTAGCAACCATGGACAGTGCATGCTGCACCGGGATTGGTTCTTGTAAAGTAACCAAGCCAATTAAAGAATGTGTGATGCAGTGTATAGTAAATGCAATGAGATGTGTAATGTATGTAAAGGGAGGTTTCTGTGTAATTTTGGAGCTGTGATGTACACTGTGTCCATCCTCCCTGTGTTTGACCCTGATCAGAGGCCAAATAAACATATCTGAATGACGAAGTCTGGAGTCAAACTGAGTTCTCGGGAAGCAGAGTGTAAAGCGGTCTCGGAGGGAATCCCAATATGCCTATCACTAATTCTGTAACCATGCTCATGTAAGCTTATTACCTTGATTTCACCTTTGCTGAAATTGACTTCCATGCCTTCATCTATTTCAATTCTCTTTTTTCCGGCCCCTCCAAGTCACAGTTCTCCAGAATTTAGCACATGCAGAATGCCTCTGTTCTTCATCTAACATGCACAAAGAAACATGCCCTCATTACTCCTTATAGACATTAGCTCTTGGCTTGTTGCTTGACTAGCACTTGCCTCCTGTTTTCTCTTTCACATGAGTTTGCCATTGAAAGTCTTGTCCTCTGAACTTTCTGCCATTTGGGATAGCCTTCCTGTATCTTTCTATCTCTATTTATTCTCTATGTATTCTTTGAAAATGTATCTTTTTTGTCATGCCCATTCTGTGCTGTGTCTTTTAAATTAATAAATAAAAGCTGAGGGGATAGATTCCAGCTCTTTAGCTGTGTCATTTAACTCTGGAAAGCATTTTGGTCAGACAGTTTGTATGACTAAAATGACACAAAACCATCTTGTGTTGTTCATCCGTGACATCTTTGTAGATTACAGGGTTTCATATTGTGCTGTGGAAAAGGATAAGGGCATTTCAGAAGATCACATTTTCCACTGATATCTCATTTCTGAGTTCAAATGAGCCAACATTGTGGTGACATTTTTATTTTTAACATTGAATCCAAATATATTTCATTTTTGTGGTTAAGGCAAGGCTTACACTAGCATTTGAGACCTATTGGTACATCCACTTCCGTCTGTTAGCACCCTGGTCCAACCACATCTACATCTAACCTGATAATCAGCTTCAGCATTCTCGTGGTTTTCTGAATTTGGCATATATCTGCATAGCTGCAGAGTGCATAGTGCCAGCCTCTGGTTCTGGAGGTTTCATTAAAATGCACATAATTCGTCTTACAGACAGGAAACTGAAAATCCTCTGCAAAGCAGACATGCTCTCCTAAAAGTAGATTTGCCAGTTAGGTATCAACTTGACTAGGAAGCAGAGCTGAGCGCCACTTTAACAATGGCTACACTCGCACGCACGTATGATCCGTTACCATGCATAGAGACAATTCTCCCTGGTTCCTGTGCTGGGCATAAAAGGGGTGAGAGAAGGTTCTTTGTACCCTTTCTTCACATGCCACCATGTAAATACCAGGGAGAATAATGTTGCCCAATTACAAAAGAGCACTTTTAAAGCAATCCTCTATTTCAGGTATGGATGCATTGCCTGACGGAGATAAAATAAGCACTGACTGGGTTCTTCACCCAGTCCCTGAAATAAACAGAACTCATATCACTTTCAAAGTTAGTAAAAGTTTAGCTAATGATCCCTCTTTGCCCTGCCTAAATTATCTATCTATTCAGGTTCTTGTGTGGCTCACATCATCCTATTATTGGATGTGGCATTGCATAGAAGGGGGGGAAGGAGAAGGAAGCGAGATTACAATATAGTCATAGTTCCCTCCAAACTCACTCCCCATGTCTTCCAGTAGTTCTTACTCCTTCCTCCATCTCTCCTGCTCTTGCATCCTCTGTGCTGGGCCTTAGCTGGCCAGAATATAAAAGAGTGTCCTCTAGTGATGAAAAACAGGCAAAGAATGAACTGCTAAAAATAGGGAGACAGAAAGATGGAAAATACAGCAGCTGCTGAGTTTGTGTGCTGTGTTTGATGAATAAATTATTGCTAATGACTTTGAAGAGAACAATATGATGTTCTTGGCATCCTAATCTCAAGCAGGAATTATGCACTATTATTTCTTCTCCTACATAAATCTTAGATTCATTTTTTTCTGGGGCTGAATTGTCACTTTGCCATCCAGCCTAAGTAAGGGGCAGCACACAGTGACTCAGCGAGTCACAATTTGTCCTCAGTTTTCTCCTTGTTCCAGTAGGGAAGTAAGATGCACCAGTCCTTTTTCTAACACAGCTAAACTCCCCCTCCACACTGGCTCAGTCGTACTGGCTGGCACATGGGGGATGGAGCACAGAACTCCACATATGCTTTGCCCACCTGTGCTGCTCTCTTCCCTCCACACAAACTAGCCATAAGGGGAACCTGTGCAGGGAAGTAACACATTATGGACACGTTTAGATTAGAGAATCTCTAAATAGCACTTGCTTATTGCACTGCTATGATAGATCGTTTTAAATGACTTCCCACTCTGCCCAGAGAGGTACACATTTCACATAACTATGAGCAAGAAGCAGAAAACATTGGAGCAGTCTAGACATAAAAGGAGCAGCAGTAGAAATTACCTTTTTTGGGTCAAAACTCAGACATAATCGAGTTTTAAAACAGATGTCTGATAGAATCACATCACCATCAAGATGCAGTAATGAATGAGACTGCCCAGAGCATATAATTTTGATAGATATAGCATAGTCAGTGTGTAATTTTGGTATTTTCATACTTTCATGAACTTTAGACTCCATGACAGATAAAAGGCTATAAAGGCTTGTAAACAAGACATCTTATTTATCTTTCCTTTGGATACAGTGAAATTGTTCCCTCATAGCTCTGCTGACATCCAGCATTTACTAGCACTAGCAGGGGAAGAAAAAGTTCTTCTTTGCTTCTTCTCAGTTGTTATTTTTGCACAGTCATATCTTGATTTTGTCATTCCCAGCTTGAGTCTGTTTTATGAGATACGGACAAATGTGCTTGCCATAAACACCTTGTGACATTCTGTATGGTTCTGATCTATTCCTGCCCAAGAGCCTTAGCGAACTACTTTGCAGCTGTCCCCTGTAAATTTAAAGAAACATTCTTAAGGCTGCCAACCCTGAAATTAAACAACCAGCTTTCTTTTGGTGTGGGGGCTCTTTTCCACCACTCTACTGTTCCTGTGGGCTCTCTTAGAATGAACAGGCTGAGGCAGTGTAGTTAGCTACATGCCCTCACAGAGCAGGATGTGGATATATTTCACTAGCCTGTTTGCTCACAAGAGCAGAGCAGACAGGCAGTGCAGACATGGTTGTGGAAGTTGTATGATCATCATGCACTTAATTTTTTTAAGGAGGAATCTGTGCCCTGGGTTGTTGCTGATGGGTGAGCCATCTGGGAAGCTGGGATTCTGCCAATACTGTAGACCTTGTTTTCAAGGATTGGTAGGCTTTTCTGAATTAGAATACACTTAAAAATGCACCAAAATGTGTACCTGAACAAACTTCAGATATTGGAAATACTATACCAAACCCATCATTCCAAAGGTGCTAGTATGAAAACCGGTGCGGTTGTCTCCTTACAGCAAGTCATAGCTATAAATTAGCTTATGTAAAAATATTTGGTTGTCGTAGTCTGTAAGGTGTGCCCATGTCACAAAAACTATCATTTCAACTAGTATTAACTAGAACAGTTGGGAGATATTGCTAATATGGAGGAGGACAGGATTATCATACAAGAAGATCTGGATGACCTTGAAAAATGCAGTAATAAAAATGGGGTGAAATTTAATACTTAGGAACTAACAAAAATTTTTTTTGCTATAAGCTGGGTACTTATAAGTTGGAAGCAACAGAGGAGGAGAAAGACCTGGTTGATCACCAATGTGATGTGGCTGTGAAAAAGGCTAATGCAGTCTTAGGATGCATCAGGTGAGATATTTGCAGTAGAGATAGAGACGATACAAGGCACTGGTGAGACCTCATCTGGAACATTGCATGTAATTCTGGTCTCTCATGTTTAAGAAAGATGAATTCAAATTGGAACAGGTGCAGAGAAGGGCTACTAGGATGATCAGAAGAATGGAAATCTACCTTGTGAAAGGAAACTCAAAGAGCTTGGCTTATTAGCCTAACCAAACAAAAGCTGAGGGGAGATATGTTTTCTCTCTATAAATACATCAGAAGGATAAATGCCAGGGAGGGAGAGGAGTTATTTAGGTTAAGTACCAATGCTGACATAAAAACAAATGGATATAAACTGGCCATCAACAAGTTTAGGCTTGATATTATATGGAAGTTTCCAACCATCAGAGGAATGAAGTTCTAGAACAACCTTCCAAGAGGAGTAGTGGGGGCAAAAACCTAATCTGATTCAAGACTCATCTTGATAAGTTTAGGGGGCGATGGTATGATAAGACTGCCTACAATGGCATGAAGCTGATCTGTGATGGCTAGCAGCAAATATCCCCAATGGCTAGTGTTGGGACACTAGATGGGGAGGGCTCTGAGTTAGTATAGAGAATTCTTTCCTGGTGTCTAGCTGTTGGGCCTCGCCAAAATGCTCAGGGTCCAAATGATCGCCATATTTGGGATCAGAAAGGTCTTTCTCCCAGGTCAGATTGGCAGAGACCCTGGGGTTTTCACCTTATTCTGTAGTGTGGGGCCTGGGTCACTTGCAGATTTAAACTAGTGTAAATGGTGGATTCTCTGTAATTTGTCATCTTTGAATCATGATTTGAGGACTTCTGTAACTCAACCAGAGGTTATGGGTTTTGTGGCCCGCAATGTGTCAGAGTAGATGATCATCATGGTCCCATCTGGCTTTAAAGTCTATGAGTCTATGAGCTGTTAATACAAACCTATCCTCTCATCCCATGAGGGAACACTTTCACAGAAACGTTCAGACCCACTGCTGGACAAGCTCTCACTACCACTGCCTGTCCTACAGTCCTTACTCAGACATAAGTCCATAGACATCAATGAGAGTTTTGCCTAAATATCAACTTTGGGAATGGCGTCAAACTAGAAATGATGGTGTAAAAACACAACTTAGCAAAAATGCTCAGTAATGTGACTGTAAAGATTAGCGGGGAGAGTCTGTACCGCATCAGCACTGACAATTCAGGGAACAAACACTTGTTTGTTTGGGGCTGCAGAAGGAACTGGTGCATTAGATTTCCTGGTGTAGTGGAGCAGCCAGCAGCTGCACCACAGATTGGAGTTCCACAGAATCTCCATAGTGCTCAGTCTACGGAGGCTTCCCTGACATGCTGTCTCATGCCTCCAGCCTCATCCCTAGCATGCCCCTTGCTCCAGGGCCTCAGTGGGGGCAGCACAGGACTGCTAATGGAAGTCCTACACAGGGCCTGCAGCAGAGGAGTTCTTTGCCATCTCGCTGCAGAGATTTTATGGTCTAGGGCAGTGTACAGGGGTCATTCACAGTAAAGGGGACTCTCTAGATGGACTAGTTTATGTTGGCAGTTTGCTGCAAACCATATGTAAACTCTCCCCTTGCACATGCACACACACAAAATAGTGAAAAACATTTTCTTTTTTTACCACAGTTCATTCAAAATTTGAAACCACTTTGCTTTCTTGTAATTCTTTCCAAGGTAACTGCCTACAGGCAGCAACAAGCATGCAGTAATTAAAAATAAAATCCAATTAGAAGAAATTATGGTATCTAGTAGTGAAAAGGAAGCGCTCTTAGTAGTGCTCAAAATCAGCCCTGGTTCAAATTCAACCTGCATCAGTGTCCAAGGAGGGTGTATTGGAAAAGGATTTGTATCTTAAACCTTTCACTGAAACTTGCTATAAACCTTTTGCTCTACCTGAATACCTTTGGCCATTCTGAAACCCCTGTTTGGAGATTCACTTCAAGTGGGTTTGTTGGGAAACAGCCCATTATGTGTCATTATTCCTGTACTGAACCAACTCCATGTGACATGGAAGCTCATGAGAAGTCATTTTTATTTGGTTTCCAGGGAGCGAGAGAGAAGCTACGTTTAGTTGTGGCCTCCGAGGCAGGATACATTAAAAATAAAATAATAGTAATCCTGGTGTGTTCACAGCCCATGGCTGTCTGACTCTGGTAGGCAATGGTTTAGTGCTTAAAATAGTCTTTCTTCCCTCGGCTAAAGGGAATTGCACTTTTTTATACTTATTGCATGACTGAATATACCCCTGGCTGTCAGAGTCCTGCTGTGCCATTGCTGAGGTCTAGTGTCAGGGTATGCCTGTGTGTCTCTGAAACTGGTACACAACTTCAATTTACTTTCTTTAGCCTCACATTAGGGGCCATTCTTACATGTGCAGCATCCAACAGGAGCAGGGGACACTCACAGGAGAGGCTCAACCTCTTGAAAGATAGAGCCCTATGTTAGTTTTACAAAACACATTTCCTGGTGCAAAATCTGACTCAACCAGCGCTCCATGTCCTTTTTTACCACTCTTTTATGACAGCTGCATTGTCCTGTCACCATAAAACTACTATTGAAACCACTCTCTCCTTCCCTTCAGTTTCTCCAGATATTTTTTGGAATGCTCTCACACATTTGTGGTCCTCTCTACACTTCCTTCAACGCTGGCTTATCTCTTTTCAGTGGTGATAGCAAGTGAAATGCTGAATGCTTCATCCTGCAACCAAACTATCCCAGACTCTTCTCTACTTTGGTGTCCAAAAAGGATAGGATCTGCCTCTGAGAGCATCCCTCCAGCTGTCACCACCCTCCACACTCATTGCCTCTCAACCTATCAATGATTTTTATAATATAAACACTAGTCTCACATTCAGTTCCAGCAACCCAGTGAACTCATGTGATCATGCATGAATGTGAGCCTTAACAAGGAATGTGCAGTGAAATTCAGCCACATGACACTCAGGTTTCTCCAAAACCAAACTTTTTGGACCTTGGTGGCTGGCGAATCCATACAAACTGGTTCAGTTTCTTAAATAAAAAAATGTTACAAATCCATTTTGCATGGAGTTTACAAGGGTTTGTATGACTTCAATAAGATTTTAAAATAATGTGTATGAAACTTTTGAGGTAGATTTCAATTATTTTCCAAATACATTCTTCAGTCAAGATCTTGTTTGTCTGTAGGACAAAGCTAAGGTTAATTAATAGAATAAAATGTAATTTTACTCTTCTATGAAATACCTAAGGCCAATATCCTTTAAATTCCAGGCACGTTTCTTATTTCCATCTTATTTTATTTCAACTCCGCCATTAAATTAAAGCTATCAATAATATCCACTGTTTCTTGTTATGATTCGACCAGTTACAGTGATGCTTTAGACAGTCTTTACTGATTTTAAAGCCTGTTGCAGTCCTCATTGTTTTTATAAACTGCTTCCTGGTGTGTGTAGTCCATTTTTCTATCACCAATGTCCATTATCAGTCTGATGTAATTCAACAGTCAGGTAAGAAAACAAATCCTGCCATCTGTCTCACTAAAATATCTCAAGACACTAAGATTAAAAATCCAATCTTGGTGAATTCCTTCTTTTATTCAAAGGAGGATCAGGATGGAATTTGGGATGTCTCTGTTAATCATCCCCACAATAATCCTATCTTTAAGGCTATTAACTTAATTTCAAGATTTATATCTCAATCAAAATGTATTGCTGGGTTATTTTGGGATACCTATCACAGGGCACAGATAGGCTGCCTAGCTACAACAAGGCGGGTGGATGAGTAACAATATCTCCATTCACAGGCTGAGACTCTGCCATACCAGAAGAGAGCCGGATCCATTGAAGCATCTGCTACTGTAGTCACAATCTGTACTGAGAAAATGGTAGATCTTTTTTTCTTTGTCATTCAGAGCCATAACCTCAGCTGGTAGAAACTGAAGCCTAAGGAGGTGTGCTATTTTCTATCAGCTGAGCATTTAAAATCAGAAGGTATTGTACAAGATAGTAACATTTTGCTACTACACAGATCTCATTCCTTTAAAAAAATACCTATCTGTAATTAAATGTGAAAAATGAAATACTAAAAGGAAATGTCTTTGTTAGTCCAAATGAGATCTGGAAGTTTTGTGTAAATTTGTCACCTTCTTTTATTTTATGCTTTTCAAAAAATTTATAGGAAAAGAAAATATTACTTAGAAAAATGATAGATAAGGGATATATTACTCAGAGGAATGGTCTCATTGATGTCAGGTTGGCTACGCCTGTAAGTAAAGATTGTAAAGTAAGTTTATTTTACAAATCCTGGGTATTGCTGCTGCAGAAACATCATAGTACTTTGTGCCTGATCTTGAAAGGTGGTGAGCAATCCCATTGCCTAGTGACTTCAATGGGTAAGACACATACAAGGTAGTGTATATACAATAGGTGTGTACACCTTCAATAGGCAGTATACATACAAGACTTGATTCACCTCTCACTTACCTTCACTGTCCACTTGTGTAACTCCATTGAGTTCAGAGGAATTTTTCCTGCTATAAACAGGTGCAAAGGAGATTCGGCAATACTGTACACATATCTGTACACACACACAGAGGGAGGGATCCCTTCAGCCATCACTGAAATACAGACATGGATTTTAATTTAGACTGTGAAGTAAAAAGTTCATCTGAAGAGCAAATCACTGATCATCTTAGTTTTTTCTCCCTCAGTCTCCTCCTGATTATTTAATTAACTGTAGGATCTATACAGATTATAATTTGTTCTGACATGTCTGTCAAAAGCCAGCTAGAAAGAAATAGTTCTCTAACATCCATGGTAAATGGAGAGAATGCTCACTGTTTCCTTAAACAGCTGTGACATGTAAAGGACAGGCTATGGTACTATCTATCATTCAATGTATCACACAGAAGGGAAGACCTGTGCTGTCTGCGATAGCAAGCTCACATTCAATCTTTCACATAAATCACCATGTTAACATTCCATTTTCTCTAATCTATGGCTGACCAATGCTTGTTATTGAACTTCTCTAAGAATTTTGTCATCCATGATAGCACAGCCACTTCTTTGACTTTCATCTCAATGCATGGTTTTAAAGTTGCTAATGAGAGCTGATATCTACACATATCATAAACTTCTCTTTATGAAAGTCACCATGAAAGAAGACCTGATGCACATGATAGAAGGGATTAACACTGCATGACGTGAGGTCAAGAAATAAGTAATCAATCGTCAGATGCTACACACCAGCAACCAAAAAATGAGCAACAATAATATAGGACTCTTCCTTCATGGTCTGATCCTATAACTGATTAATTGTGCGGTATTTACAGAAACCAGCACAGCACCTGATTTAGAATCTTGGATGTCCAGGGGATTAGTTTTAATCATCATGAATAATGATTTCATTCACGAAACACATAGAAGGAAGAAAATAACAGCATAATCAGTTTTTTTTTCAACTTGTCAATTCAAGCAATGGTCTACAAATGGAAATGAATCTTGAAGAAAGACACAAGCTTATTGCAAACTCAAGAAAACTAATGCAAAGCGTAGCAAAGGAAAGACAACCCTGGGGAAATCTAAAAAATAATTATTTATGATAAACTGAAAATCATGAGAGTTCAGAATGTGCTGCAGAGACACCTGTTGCTCTTAAGAAGCATGTAGAGGTTCAATGTCTACTTTTCTTGCAGTGATCTTTATCAAATGGTAATGCTTAGCTAGGAAGAACATGATATAAGAGCGGACTTTCCTGCCACTACCACAGCTACCATAATTAGAATAAAATAGACATTTAATTCTATAACTCAAGCTTATGCTATATATTTTTCTTGCCATTAGCAATCACAGCTGAGTATATTCACATATACGCATCAAGATTTCTTTTGTTGCCGGAAGACACTCATGAACTTGACATACATTATATATTAGGAACATTGAAATAAACATCCTCCAAAACCTGAAAAGAAAACACAGAACAAAGAAATGTTTGAAATGCACATACTTTTTAACTCTTGACGGATTCCCTTTTTAGGAAAACATGGAGTATTCACTACAGAATGAATGTATGGGGTTTCTGTTGGAGGATTAGAAACATACTCTCATTTATTTAAAATGAATGAAGTGGCACTCTTGATTTACCATGAGACACAAAAGAGATGATGTGATAGTTATTATTGCAGGGCTACCTGTAGGATGGTGTTTTACAAGCAAGTAAGAACACAATGTCCTTTCCCCAGAGACTTTACATTATAAATGCTAGATAGTGCCGTGGGGTAAAACTTCCTTCTGGAATATACACCCCTTCCTTCAACCTTTGAGTCTAGGTGTGCAATAGTAAATTGTCGAAGCATGCCCATTTGCCCATGGAGTAGGTGGGCAGAGAGTGGCAGGAGGGTTGGCTCTACCACAGTGCACTGGCTAGCACAGCTGTGCCAGTATGGTGAATGTCATTGGTATAGGCCAGCAGAAAATTACTACTCCCTCATCAGAGCCAGGGGGAAGTGGGGAGGGAATTATGAACGAGTTGGAGTGGTGTATATGAGGCACAATCCTTCCTAGGGCTACTTTTGGGGTGATGCAGCTTCCTCACTTCCCCTTGCTCACAGCTGTGCCTAAAGCCACAATCTAGGCCTTAGAGGAATCCTGTTGATCTAACTTCTTGCAGCACCTGCATGGTTCTTTGAAGTGTCAAATCTGTGTAATGACCAGACCTAAATCTGCTTCACTTACAAAACAGCTAGAGGAGACATTGTTGAAAATGCAAGCTGCTTGTTCCATTACAATGGAGAGCTCCATCCTCATCTCAGACACCATCTCTGGGTGCTCAGCAAAATCGAACTATTCCAGACTTTCACAAAACCGTGGCTAAAGCCACATACAGTGAGTTATTTCATCCCAAGAAGCCTTTCTTTCGAATATGCTTCATCTCATCTATAGCACTAATGAAAATTTAAGTCAGAGAGAAATATTTCTACAGGAAAAGAAATATGATACAGTGATGATGTGCTGTCACCTAGCGCCACCACTTCTGTGTGTGTGTGCGCGCACGCATGCGTGTATAACTTCCTCTTAATTACACTGCACAGGACTCTGCCCTAGCTGGGAATCTCTGAAGGAGCATCCAGCCATTGCTACTATTAAACATCTTGTCAAGTCAGCAGTAAGAGAAAAATATTCCTGAAATGAATGGCATGCCTCTTTACAGCAGCAGCACAAGAAACACTTGGTTAAGTTACAGGTGACATGCCCATGGCTGATTTTCCTCAGAACCCGGTATTTTCCAGTATTTGAGCAAAGCTCTGCTTTCAGATCTGCACAATGGGGCTGGACTCCAGTATTCTTCTCTTCTTACATCTTCACTGACATCAGTCTGTGAAGGGATCCCAGGGAAAGCAGAATTCCAGAGCTGATGTGGTATTTGTTGTGAAGGCCTGAAAGCAGATTTTGCCTCAGAGGGCTGTCCCTGAGGCAGAATGCTTCCCATGGTGGTGCAGCTTGACACGGTGCATACAAAGCCTCATCAGGACAGCACAAAATGCATGGACCTCAATACAACCCGTAGGAATTGAGACAGTTGGTCAGAGAGCCACTTTCTCAGTAAATTCGTGTCATCAGGCACATGGCTGCAGAAATCCCCATCTCTGGGGTTGATGAGCGGTTCACACCCTGAACTCACCTTGGATTTGGAAGCAGGTTTGGCCTGGGAATGTGATGCAAATGCCACTAGATGTGACTGGGATCTGGGGCGTGATTGATTTCAGTCTATTCTGTAGGTTCCTCATCACTTTTGTCCTCCCACACCCCATTCCACGCTCCTTACAGCCGTGTCACAGAGTTCCCGCTTGAGATCCCTCCACTCCTTCGCCACCACCAGCCGCCACCAGAATCCCCAAACATCAGAAGGTCTTTCAGGTGAGACGGACCCTAGCTTGGCTCTTAGGGTTAAGAGAGGAGGAGGAGGAGGGAGGGAGGGGCCAAGGAATGGAGTAGAGTAGGGGGCTAGGATTCAGGACTCCTGGGTTCTATTTTCTGCTCTGGGTGGGGAGTGGAGTCTAGTGGTTAGAGCAGGGGGCTGGGAGTCAGGACTCCTGGGCTTTATTCCCTGCTCTAACATGGATGCAGGGTATAGCCTTGTGGGGAGGGAATTCAAGTACCTTCCACTATCTGTGCCTCAGTTTCCCTGCCCATTAAATGGGGATGGTAGTTACATGGTGCAGCGTTAGTGCAGAATAGGGGCAGGGCCTCGGGGGCAGAGCAGGGGCAGAGCCTCATCAGGGGCGGGGCCTTGGGGGTGGAGCAGGGGTGGGGTGTTGAGGGGCAGGGTAGGGCACCCCCCCACCCCCGCAAAACCAAAAGTCAGCACCTACCTATGCACTCCTTAGTTGCAGAAGGTCTCTAGCAAAAAGCATGTCAAGTTCGTCTCACGCTGTCCCACTGTTGTGTTTCAACTCTTTCTAGGAAGGACGTGAATGAGGCAAGAAAGTATTTTAGTTTCCATGCTTATTTGATGCTCATCCTCTCTGCACGGATAGCTTAAGCAATGCCAACTCTGTTGGTGTTTTGTGACTGTCATCTACTAGGCACTGAAGGAAGAGAAACTCATTCCATACAGGCCTGGACGGCCTTGTGATAGTCTGGCAGTGACTTTCACCCACTGCCAGTCTAAACAAAAAACCGAACATCTCCAATTACCAATTCTCTGAGCCCTTCAGTTCTCCTTTGCCCCCTCCTCACCACTTCCTATCCACAAGACTCTTTTGCCCCCCGTTGTGTTAGGCTGCTTTGTGGTGTGCTTAGTGATGAATCTGCAGCTAGCACATTCAAGAGGGCATGAAGGGAAAGGAAAAGAGAAGTGGATCTGATAAAGTAAACGTTAACAGACTGGAGGGTGACTTTGCATAAAAAAGCATTGTGCCCTGAAAGCACAGTACAGTGTACTAGACTGCACTCCTACACAGAGAAGTACCTTGTATACTGCGCACTTAAAAAGTGATGGCTATGTACCATTGTCTGATCCGGCCACATACTTTACCAAGAGTCAGTCCCTATTATTTTCTTTTGTCTACCGTTTGATGTACTTTATTGTACTTTATTGTACTCCACTCCCCCTCCACTTTAATGAAGCCAGTTATACGAGGGCAGTCATGCCAAAGACTTTTGCTGCACAAAGACACTGCAAAAGGGAGCAAGGGTGGCATTCTGGCTCCACTGAAGTCAATGGCAAAACTTCTATTGATTTCAGTGGGGCCAGGATTAAACCCCACAACAATGGTGTGATTCCCTGACATTATCAATGTGTCCACGGGACCCATAGATCTTCTTAGCCTCTCAGTAGAGTTCCTTAATGCATAGTAGTTCTATTGACATCAACTTCCATTAGAAGGCATTTATAGTGATATCACTGTAAACTGTATAATTGTTTTAGTTCCTTCCCCCCAAGGGCATTTTTAATTAATATAGAGCAGTGGTTTTAGTACAGCTGTTTTAAATTATTGTTTATAATTTCCATAGCATCATAGCTGACTATGGTGCAATTTTTAAATCATGTGAAATAGAATTACAAATGTAAAATCCCTAACATTATTACTCATGTAGTAAATATATTTCTTGCACTACCTTCTTGGATCAATTTTCACTCCTTAAGTCATATTGGCACCAGCAAAGAGAAGTTTTAAAAACATTTCTTCACTTTTGTTAGCAAATGTGTGTGATTAGTAATATTAGCTAATATGCATGAATAGACATTTAGACCACATTTAGTACCTGTCAAAGGATGTTTGGGTCGAAGGCTTTTTTCAGAATGCAGATCTGAACTATACTTATACAAGTTATTAGCAAAATACAGCACTGTCTAGTATTTTCTTTCAAATGCAACATTAAAGCAGAGTGATATTTTGATTAGAATAAAAGAACAACATAAAAGTGCAATATTTGTCCATTCACTGCAAGGAGGTAATGAAAATATTCCTTGATATTGCTGGGAAAGTCCTGTCATAGATCACTACTACTCTGATTAGAAGGTATTGGGAAAGTATATTGTACATTTTTGATAGAGCAGTCCCAGCACAAAACACCACTAAGTCCAAGTTCACGTATGCCTATGTTTAATTTCAACAGAGTAATCGCATTGGTTTCAATTGGAATATTCATGTGTAAAGTTAAGCAGGAGTGGAAAGTGACTGCAGAGCTGGAGCCTAGCTAACTATAGAGGGTCAACTACACAAAGTGCTGTGAAATGCAAAAAACAATCTAAAAAAATACACAATTTTTTCTATACTCTCTTTCAGTTACAGCATTCTTAGATATTACATGTAACAATTGTAGACCAAAACAAAACCAAAACCAAAACCCCCATTCCTCAGACAGAGTGTGATTTTTTTAAATTGACACTTGCCCCTTAAATCTCAAGGCATTAGAAGTACATTCTTTACACATTTTAGTATAGTTTATATGTTTGGGCACCTAACTGTTACAGTGCTGAGTGCATTAGAAAGGCTTAAGAAAAATAAATGTTTGTCCTTTTGGTCTGGGAGCAGTAAGGATCCAGCTGCAGCTGGGAGCGCTGTAATGATATAATTTCTTTCTGAAATTGTTAGGGCTGGGAATGAGTAGCAAGGTCAGAGATTTTGGGAATAAGTGTTAATTATTCCTTTCTGCTAAGAATGCTTCATTTAAGATGACATAGTAGATATATTTGTCCAGAAACATCAGAGACAAGTCTTTTACCCTACTTAACGCCTGTGAGATGTTAAAAGAGTTTGATTTATTACTAGAGCTGGTTGAATTAATTTATTGCAGAGGAACTGGTTTTCTTTTTCTCTTCATTTTGCGAATAGTTCACAAGACTGATCCAGATTTCTCCTAATGTATATGTTATTTTGGAATGTAAGCATGAAAAAATAGTTAGGACAAACCATTTTCAACTTCTGAGTTGTTCAGCTATTTGGTATTCCTTATTCCTGGTGTGGAACTGATCACCTACGTTGCATAGTACTGTTTCTGATTGCTCATTGAATGGCAAACATTTTAAACAGGACAGTAACAAATGGTGAACATCAAATATTGAAGAGCAAATACTCCTGTAAGCATACAATTAATATTGTTCACATAAAGTACAGTCATTCCACAAACATTTGCAAAAGGAAAATACCACTCACATAAATGTTAGCAAACAGCAAATAAAAAAGGACATAAATATGGCTGACCTGAACTGCTAGAGCATGAATGAATATCTGTGAACTCTGCTTCCACAGCATTCAAGCAGCACTGTTTGTTGCCCTGTATGGTCCTAATCTAGTAAAGTACTTAAGCACACGCTTAACTTTCAATTAATCCAAATTAACTATGACATTTCTTTAACCAAATACCCTGAAATATGCAGAGTATAACTATATCAAGCAAAACAAAATGATATATTACTCTTCCAAAATTTGGAGTTTATTATTCTTTTTGTGGAAATAAAAATATAATTACAATTCATAGTAAGACTGGAGTGAAACAGAATTCTTGTAATGAGCTCATCCTTAACTCAGAGCATGTTTACACAAAAGGAAGATTTTTAACTATCATTCATTAAGCACATAGGAAAAAAAGTGGCCAACATTTTCAATTATCCTTCTGTGTCATCAGCCTTATCCTGATCCACTGAAAACAATGGTAAAATTCCCCTTGCACTCAGTGGTGCAGAACTTAGGCCTCATCTTCTCTTCCTCTTAGGCAAGGAACTTCTATGCTTTAGATTTTCCATCCTCATAGAACGTTGATTACTGGTTGAAGGCTGATATAATTCAATGCCATACTATTATTAAGAAGGAAGATTTCACATCTGAGCAGATTTGGAAACAGGCCAAAACCTACGATTTGATTCTCGGGCTAAAGTACTTGCCAAAGCCCCCGTTATCTTAGCACCTGAATCTTCAATGTATTTAGCGTCACAACATCTTTGTGAGGTGGGGAATTGCTATTATTTCTGTTTTATATATGGGAAACTGAGGGCTAGAGAGACTAAGTAGCTTGCCTATAGGTCACACAGGAAGTCTCTGATGGAACAGGGAATTGAGGCCAGGCCTCCCAGTGCTGGGTTAGTACCATACCCACCAGCTCATCCTTCCTCAGCTTGCCACTTTATTAATATGTCAACCTTACATAATATCTAAGAGCTAGATTCTGCACTCACATTGTATAGGACTTACTCACTGATGTCAATGGAATGATTCATGTAAGTAAACAAGTGCTACCCAATCACAGTAGGGTAGTGGGATAAGATTGTACTGTACTATGAAATTCAGGAAATGCAAGGTCCCCAGCCTTAAATGTCACCTTATTATTGATTATTGTTAAGCACAGGAGCTGAATGAGATAAAATAAAACCACAATTCCTACTCTAAACACTTTCCAATTTAAAGCTTGCACATTTAGGGGGCTGATTATGCATTTATACTTCTTTTGCACAGGTGTCTCTTCATTGGCTCTGGTGGAAAGATTCTTAATTTATTCTGGTGTGAAAGGAGAAGCAGAGAGGCCCATACATGACAAAAGGGTTTCTCCTTGTAGGATCAGACAACCCCGAATGTATATTTAGTAAATAATATAACTTCATACAAAGGAAAGAAGCTGCATTCTTTTCTTGCATTTGTAAAACTGCAGCCATGATACACAGCATCATAGGCTTCCGTGTTAAAACCACCCATGCTTTTATAACACTTGATGCACAAATACAACATTTTGTGTTATTTTATGATTAGGTGATTAAAAAAAAAACCCTACTGTGCAAAGGTGTGTCTGGAAGCCTTGGGCCAGACCCTCAGCTGGTGCCAATCAGCCTGGCTCCAATGATCCAAGGAAGCTATGCCAGTATGCACATGGTCCCTTAACTGTACATTTTCTGATTTTAACAGTGCATCATCAGCATCATTTTTGCAGATTCACTGTTACTTAGTTCATTTGTTACAAAACAAGCTACGTGCAAAGAATTATGAACTAGATTGTCACAGGCTTTTGGGCAGGTGAGCTGGTGGGAGCAGGGGGAAGAAGGAGTTTGCCCCTCCCTCTTTGGGGGCTCAACATAAGGGCCCAGAAAGATCCCAGTCACTATACTCAGGGAAGCACAGGGCCTGCTCCCACCACGATCCCTTCCTGCTGTGCACTCTCAGGGCCACAAATCCGCTAAAGGGAGCAGGGAGGGGCAGGAAGAGGAAGGGCCCTGGCATGCTTCTGCATGTTGGAGAGCTGGGAGAGGGATTATGCTTCCCCCATTTCCCCATAAATTGGTGCAGATCTGTGCCTAAATGGTGGAATTTGACTCTTACATAACTCTATTGAAGTAGGGCTGGCTTTCTTCCACCACCAAAAAAGGATCAGGAAATGAAGGAAGAAAGATTTGTAGCAGCCAGCACCAATTAACATCTGCTAATTATTGTGACTAGATTTGAGGACACACAAAACGTGCCGTTTAAAAAGAAGTTTATACAACTGAGAGTGCCATTTTCTGTAAGTAGATCTCTCTGAATTTCAATCTTTTTAAATTTCCTGAAGATTCAACCATATTAGTTCTTTTTGGGAGATCTTCTTATATGGCTATTAAGTGAGACTGCTTTCAATTCTTCTCTCTACCTGAAAATGACACAAAGAAAAATGGAAAACATTAAAAATTCACATGAATTAAGAATAAAATGATTCATACACCCCATTACAGTGTATAATATAGTCAAATACAAAATAGGTACCATAAACCATGGTTCAAAAGTGAAGCTGAGTCCCACAGATCATGGTGTTGCATGGTTCTAATGCTGTAGCAAATGGCTTTGATTGGAAAAACAAACAAACCTCAAAATCTCCAAACATGACTCAACCTGAATCTCCAAATGATACTTTTGGGGCGAGAAACTGTACCGGTTGAAACTGAAGAAAATGTTGGCATGGACTCCCGTGAAGCACAGAGCTCTAGAATGTAGGTTCACAGGCTCAGAGTAAAGCCGCACGTAGATTATATATATTCTCAAGCATAAAGAATACTCTCCTACACCCCCCATTTTCATGGCCATTCAAAAGAACAGAACAAAATCCCAAGGACACTCTACCTGAGCTTAGTTCTTTTGTTTCAACGTATGTAAGGGCATAGATTCTTCTATTGGGGGCAAATCAAATGTGCTTTCCTGTACAGGAAATAGAAAGATGGTAACATCACTGCTGTATACATTCAAGCTGTAGAAACTAAATGGAAATATTGTAATAATAAATAATAATAAAAGATCTGTTTGGTCTTATTTTTAATCTCTGTAATCTATTTCCCTCATACTGACTTCAGTCATATCATTGCATGTTAAAATTGTTCACGCTTAAAGATTTCAGTAAGCATGAATTTATTTTTTAATATTAAGGTTACAGCCAGATGGCTTGACATGTTAATGTGCCAACATATTATTAACTTTCCATATGTCTTGCCTATGGTCCTCAGCCAATCCGACAGCATAATCTAAATTGGTTAGGCTACAATCATTAGGGTCAGTGACATTTTCAGATGGACTGTCATCTGCTGACTGCAGCACTCCCGGTGACAGAAAAATATCTCAAAAAGGGATAGTATTGCAAACCAGGGACCAGCATTATCCTAGAAGTGTCTGGCATTGGCCAGGAATGGGATGTAACCACGGTATCAGCCTAATATGTATATCCTAAAAGGGTTAAGGATGTTGTCCACTGGCATCTTGGGGATGATCAAGCAGTGGGTGAAACCTCACTAAACGAGCACTGCAAATCTCAATCAATGAAGAAATTTTAAAATATTTCAAGAATAATAAATATTTAAAAGTTTACACTTACTTTTGACTTTTTCCGTATACAGCAAACAACAATGAAAATCAAGGGGATCAAGACGATCGTAAAGAAAATGCTGAGTCCTATCACTGAATCAGCAAAACAAATAGCACCAGTTACTGTGAGTCATCAAGAAAGGGAACAAACATATTTGGTGGGATATAATGGCACAACAGAGAACAGTTATATAACATAGGGAAATTTCTATCTTCAAATGAAAGTGCAACATTAAAAAAAAATTGACGAGCACAGAAATGAACCGTACATATGGTGGCTATGACAGCTTTTTTTGGACAAATGTGACATACCCTGAACGTTGGCAAATCAGCTCAGCACAACTACACCCTAACCTCCTCTCACTGTCTGTTAAATTTCATGAAGGACAGCAGTAAGCTGAGAAACATTTTCACAAACAATAGGTTGATGTTTTATCTGAGGATGCTCATGGGCTCCAAAGTTTTTGACCTGCCCTTGGAAAATGTCTCTAAGGGTTGTTGCAGGATTTCAAGCATTAACCTCCTGCAGTTTGTTGCACTCCATTTTCTCTTTCCAATTTCCTTTCATTTGCACATCGTTTTCAGAAGAAAGATAAATGAACTACATGACCCAAGACAAAGCCATTTTATTGCCACACTGTGGCTCTTCCATCCATAGAAAAAAACAGGGTGTCATTAAGTTTAGGTGACCTGGTTAAAAATAATAACCCACAGATAAACTGGTTTCAGCAACTGAAATCAATGTAAATAAGTTTTTAGGTTATGAAGTATTTGGATAGAATATCCCTTCCTCCCCCTCATTCTTGTTTCTGGCTGGTATGGGAAGTGTTTAGATACTGAAAAAGCCTGTTCTTCTTTGACTAACAGCCCAGGAAGTTCAGATAAGCATAGTACTATCACATCAATATTGGCTGCTTATCTGAACCAAATCTAAATGTAAAATGTTCAAGCTTCCACTATCATTGTTTGTGATACCTTACTGCTCAAGGGATTAATCACAGATTCATAAAGTTTAAGGCAAGAAGGGACCATGATGATCATCTAGTCTGACACATAGCACATTGCAGGCTGCAGAACCTCACCCACCCACAGTAGCATATTGATGGGGTGGTTGGGAGGGGACCATGCCACCGGGCACTAGCCTTGTGGGGGCACTGGCCGGACCCTCAGAGGAGGACCTGCCTCCACTGTCCTAGGCGGCCAAGAGCTGCTGGACTTTACCGGCAACCGCGCTGTCCCCAGCCTGCCGGTGGCTATGAGTTCCCACTGCGGGTGGGAGCAAGCACCCTCCCGGCTTCTCCGCCCCCACCCTGGGTGCAACGAGGGAGCCGCGGGGACCCTGGCTGCACAGAAGCCAGGCAGCCAAAGGCTGAAGCCTGACTTCCTTTCTTCTGACTTATAATCACTTAAAATCCTTCTGTAGTCTGATGGTTAGTTTATTTTACTTAAAACAGTACATTTGGTTTGAAGTGTGTTAGAGACTCCATTTGAAGGCTGGCGTATATCAATGTCTTTGATAAATTGACGAACATATGAGCTTTCAGTGTTCAATGGGCAGCACTGAACATTGTAAGACATCAGTTCCTAGAGTTGCATCTGGGACTGGAGGATAGTGGCTGGGGTCATACCATTGCATAATCCCATGAGTGGCTGGCTAGAGGCACTCATCCACTGAGATGGGAGCATTTACGTGCTATAGGCTGTGTGTGAGCTGCCCAGGAGTGGGGGTTCTCACAGCAAAGCAGAGTAAGACGGGTTCTGAGAGTGAGGGATTGGGGTGATAGCAATTCACTAGTCCAGATTGCACTAGGGGAATGTCACAGTATGTTTGTAAAGTAATAAAGTTTTCTTTATTTTGTCTCTCCTAGTCACTCATCATATGATATTCCATACTTAACCCCAGTCTTGGCATACCAGGACTGACATTATCATTGGAATTAGGGTATTTAGTCAGGGAAAAAGATATTGACGTTGTTATTGAAATAAAAATAAATCAATAGTATTTCAGCGGATACTATCTACTAATATAGTACAATATGTAATAAGGCTAATATAGTCGTATTAGTCAAATGAATATACAACAGTAATATTAAGGTTTGTATTCAAATTAAAAAGTCCTTTAAAATTTCCTTTATAGATGCAGCTCTTTTCAGGCCATTGTGGACATGCAATATAGTTTCTGTTTTTCAAAACTAGCAATGGTAAAAGAAACCCAACAGAAGGAAAGAAATGGGTGGCCTACTGGTAAATGGAAATATGTATATTAAAGTCGTTGACATACCTAGTCCAGATGATTTCTGTTCTTTCTCTATGGAAAAACAAGCAAAACAACAACTTTAATTTTGAGGAGGAAAAAATAGGCTTTTTGGAGGCAGGGACTTAGCCTTTTTTTGTGCTTGTGCAGTATTTAGCATGATGTGGTTGCTACGAGAAACAAATAATAATATGCAATTTGCTATCTGCCACAATTAGTAATTTCTGGCTATTATTTACCGTGTGCTTATATTCATTCTGACCACTTTGCTTGTATGCTGCATCCCATTTCCCCCTCCCAACATTTGTCTTTTGTCTAGATTGTGAGCTCTTTGTGGCAGGGATTGTCTTGGTTTACATGTTCATACAGCACTTAGTGCAATGAGGACCCAATCCTGAGAGTAGCCTTCAGCTTCACTGTAATAAATAACCTTTAATAATAATCTGCTACTAATGGGGTAAGGCTGATCACAACAGTGTAGGGTGAGGTGGGGAGGAGTGCAAGGTTGCTGCCTGATGTCACTTCTTTCTGACTTTCTTTTGGTTACTCCACTCTCTGCCTCAGGTGCTGTGTTTCAGTGAGAAGCACAAAGCAGACAAGAGGAACAGACAACTGGGAGGAGGGAAGGAAATCCAGCAGCCATATGCAGGGAAAGCAGAATAGCTCCAACAACTGCTAAAGGAAAACAGTACATCACAAAAAAACCCCTCAAACTCTGGTCCTGAGGCCCTGTCATGACATGAGCATAGCTCTCAAGGTTTGTGCAGCTCGTTGATTTTATGTAAATTGTTACTTAATAGGTTAATTTGCATAGTTATAAATAATTTACATACAGCCAAAAACTTCAATTTAATAAAAATTGTGGCATTGGTGCTTATGAAAGGAATTGGTTTGACACCAGATTATCCTTACAAGATTTCCCCTAAGCAGCTGGAGCAGGTTTGGGGAGGCAGGACTTGATTTCTTACATCACTCAAAAGATGGGGAAGGTCTGAACAGTTCTTGTCCCTCTCCTTTCTTACATGCTTTGAATGGTGATGAAATAAAGAAAAAACTTAGCATTTGAAATATCAGTATTGAATACCTGAGCTACCTCCCAAAGAAATGAAAGAGGCAGTTCACAACTCAGAAATTTAGGCTGTCTGTGCACTCAGAAAGATTTCTGTGCATAAGTTATACTATATTTCCGTCATATTTCCTTCCTTGGGTTGTGATGAGGGAGAAGGAGAGAATAAACACGCACCAGAGCTGTTTGGGAATTTTTAGACAAATTTTTGTTGTTGTTGAAGAATTCCTGAAATGCTGAAACAAACAGGGTCTGTTTCAACAAATTTCCTGACTCCAAAAAATGGAGAGAAAAAAAATTCAAAACTGTCAAAATGTTTCATGAAATGAAAAAATCTTGTCTTCCAGTTTCAAAATTTTCATTTTGAAATTTAAGCCAATTATATTTTTAAAGAGGTTAAAAAAATCAAAATCAAAATGAAACATTTTGATTGACTTGAACTGAAAAAAAAAATTGGTTCATAAATGTTTTTAAGATTTCAACTTTTCATCCTGATTCAAGAGGGCAAAAAGCTTTGAACTCTTGAAAATTCATATGGAATGGGAAAACCATTTATGGCTCTCTCTCTCTTTCTGAGACACACATAGACCCGCCCATCCATGCACCTGGTTTATTCCTCCTACATTGTGCCAGGATGGGGATATTTTCCCCTAACTATTCTAAAATTAGAAGACTAAAACAATTTTAAAAAATAGAACTGATTGAAAAGCTATTGAAAAATGAGCAATTAAAAATTCTACTTTTTAATTTTTAACATTTTGAGTTTTGGGGGGTTTTTTTTGGTGTTTTCTGGAAACAGAAAAATTTCAGATTGTTATATGGCTGGTCAACCTCGCCCAACCCATATCTCTCCTCCAAAATAGTCAATAAAAATTTGTCAAATTTTCAGGGTTCTGTAATCAAAATATTAATATTTGAAAAATTTAGACAGGCAATGTTAAAAAATTAACCAGAAAAGTTAAATTAATCTCACTGAGGTTTGTAATACTGCAGTTATTTCCTTAAATCAAACCACTGAGGCATTATTAGCTCTTTGGCCAGCAAGTACACTCTGGCCAAATTTACCTTGGTATAAAAGCAGCTAGAAGTCTTTGTTTAGCTGCCTCAGGCCACAAAGGACAGCTTAGTTTAAACCTGGATTTAGCCCTCCATTTTCTGAAACTGGGGATAGCAAGATCTTTGCTAAATCTCTCAGACTGAAGTGCAGGCATTTGAAACTCCACAGCACCATCTTGGATGGTGATTTAAGCAGCAGGTCTTAACAGCAGTTAAGAAAAGGATCCATGTACCATCTCCATTGAAATAGCAAGGATAAATGGGCAAAGAAAACCCTTAGCTCTTTTCTGGCTAAGCAATGTAACATTCAGAGAGAAATCTGCTTTGAGGGAAAACTCTGCAAGAGTCCATCACTGGAGGAATGGCAGGGAGAGCAGAAAACAGTGAATTAATGGGACTTGTGTGTGCACAGTGTGGGGAAAACAGATTCAATATTGGAAGGAAATAATAAATTAAAAAAATATACCTGGCTCAGAAGTCGGGGTGGTTAATGTGATTAATTTGTAGTCCTCTGAAGCTAGTTGTTTAGCAGTAGACTTGAAAAAGAAAGTTGATTCTCTATTTGTTTTCACTGTAGAACTTGAGAAGGTTTTTACTGATGTCAATGCTAAAGCTGAGATACTTTCATGTCCTAGCACTGTATTCTGCTCAACCTTTGTATGTGCCTCAGGTGTCTTAGAGGAAAGAAGAAACTTTGTTGTCTTAATGTCTCCTGGAGCTACTGGGGACCTCACAGTTCTTGTGGCCACTTCTGAGGTGTCTGCCTCTAGTATGGTCATCACTATCAGACGTGGGACATCTGCCACTTGGATGCTCACCACTGGGATGAGCATCACCACTGTGCTTGCCACTGCTGTGCTCGGGGCATCCGTCTCCCCGCCGGCCTCCTTCGCCACTGCTGTGCTCAGGGCGTCCGTCTCCCCGCCGGCCTCCTTCGCCGCTGCTGTGCTCGGGGCGTCCGTCTCCCCGCCGGCCTCCTTCGCCGCTGCTGTGCTCGGGGCGTCCGTCTCCCCGCCGGCCTCCTTCGCCGCTGCTGTGCTCGGGGCGTCCGTCTCCCCGCCGGCCTCCTTCGCCGCTGCTGTGCTCGGGGCGTCCGTCTCCCCGCCGGCCTCCTTCGCTGCTGCTGTGCTCGGGGCGTCCCTCTCCCCACCGGCCTTCTTCGTCGCTGAGGTCATTGGCGCTCCTGAAGTTGTCTCCGTGGTGTCCTCCACCGTCACCACGACTATTAAATGTTGTGCATACATAATATTAAAAGAAAAAAAATATTTATCATGGGCGGGGCTAGTAGCACTGCCTTTTATTAAGTCTGCCTGCCTTAAGACTCTGGTTTCAGCTGCTTTGCCATACTTTAATGATTCAGGCTGAGTTTTCTGGAAAGTTCCAGCTCAGAAGGTTTAGCCATTTACTGAACAAGGTGAAGGGAAAAAATGCATCATTTTACCCATGCGAAAAATATTCTTACATCCATTTCTCTTAAATGGTCTAGCATTTCCCATGCTTTGGAGCAAGGACTTGACATTTGGAATAGGCTCACACTGGTGTTGGGGTTGTGCCTTTTTTCATCCCTGTGAAAATCCGCCTAAATCTAGCTGAGTTAGAAACCTCTGAAAAATCTCGGTTTGCACATGTTCAGCAGCATGTATTAACCCAGGGCAACAGGGACTGAGCAGGTCTTGCCCTGCACTTGCT